>NC_053452.1:41995278-42295278 GCF_015227805.2 Hirundo rustica
ACTCCACACCTGAATAGCTCTTCAAAGCACCCACAATGCACTGGAGAAGAACACATCAGGCTCAGCTTGCCTGGGATTTATTCCTGTCTAGACTACTGACTTTTTGTTTTGTACTATTGCATCTTGATGTACACTGGTTTGCCACACTGTGAAAAATGTTGAAGATATGTGTCTCTCTTTTTAAAGCTGCTCAGGATGCACTGCTGGAAAGCATCCTTTAAGAATGAGGCTTTATTTCTGAGTTGCAGTCATGTGATGGTAATTGTAGGACTGGGATTACAAATTCTTTATGGGGTATTTAAATACCCTAAAATCCTGAACTGCTCCTGACTGCTCCTGCCCTTATCTGCAAATGGATTCTGACTGTAATTGCAAAGATTAGTATTGCCTGTGTGGGATTGGACTCACTTTCAGCAAAGCCAGACACTACCCACAAAATAACTGATTATTAGACATCTGTATGCTGACCTGGTGTCTTGTGATATATTATTAGAGGTTGGTGTTTAAGGGAGGGGTGCAGTGTACAAACAACATTTAACCAGCATTTCTGATATTGCCCTGTATATTCCACAGGGCCAACACTAATAGTTTCATCACATGTCATAGATCTTTTGTATTTCCTGTAACATTGGGGCATGCAACTCTGTGATCACAGTAAAATTGTTGCTGTTGGCCTTCAAATTGGTGAGTTCATTTGCCTTATTGCTGGCAAATAAAATCTTATTAATATGAGTTTAAAAGATCAGAAACTGGGAACTTTGATCCCATCCCACTGCCTAGATTGTTCCATCCAGACTAGAAAAGCTTGGAACCATTCCAAGGGATCCCAAGTAGCTCGTGTGATTTCAAGCCCTTCACTCGAGTTTCAGAGATATGGAAGCACCTAATACCCACTGGAATCCAGCAAGAAATGTCTATGAGGTGTCTAATCCAGGTGTAAAATCTGGGCTTTGTTTCTGTGATGCAATTCCTTTTCTGCAAAGTGAGAATTGCAAATCATTCATGTTTCGCATAGTTTGGGAAGGGCTGAGGTATGAGGCGTAGTTGTGCAGGAATCTTCTGGGAATATAAAATGGATGCAATGAGTAGAAATCCAAAATTGATTAACTTGATTGGCAAAAAATATGTTCACCAGTATGTACTTGTAAATGTGAAGGTCTCGGTCAGTATACGCTGGTAAATGTGAGGGTATCTGTCTCCCGGGTGAGCAGCACTCACTCCAGGAGAGAGTTTCCATGTTTCCCCAAGCATGGCTTTTTTCTGCAAATGCTTCTGCATGTGAGGGAGTGGGAGATGCCCCAGGTCTTGTGTTGGTCGGAGGACAAGCCAGGGTCAATCAGATCCAAATCTTGGCCAGATATGACTCACAAGCATTCTTTTCCCTGACATTTTCATGTGTTTTTCTTTACCAGGAGTATATTAGATGTCAACCCTCTTTTTTGCTGTTCTCATTTTATGGGCACTGAAAGATACAGCTCCCCTCCATTTTTGGTCCCACAAAGCTGTAACCAAAACCAAGGACAAAGTATGTCTTCCGCTCTAGTATGATATATTGTGTATCATATCATTATCTTTTGGGTTTTTCTAGCTAGCAAAATAATAATAATACTTAGCACTGACGTAGCAATTTCCTCTCAGAGCCCTTTGTAACCATCGCCTAGTTCCGTGGTTCCCAAACTATAGGGCATGCCCTGGGAGTGGTTGCAGAGAGCTGTTGCCCCACGCTGGTGAACTCCTGAGTTTACCAGGGGTGCACTGCTCTAAAGCCAGCTACAAATCCCTTCAATCTGGTGATGTAGAGGAGCAGACAGAGACCCTCGTACATGAAACAAGATGGGGCCGCCCGCCAAATTGCAAAAAGTGGTAATTTGATACCTGAACTTGGAGCAGTTCATGCTGATACACAGTATAAAGGCAACTTGGTTCTTATAGGAATAAGTGTTCCAGTGGCTTCAGCCACTGTGTGTGACCCGGAAAGTGAGGAGAAATGGTCTCTAAGACAGCATGAAGGAGGCCTTTCGCTGCTGATTCTGTCTTCAGAAGAAGTTGGGGTAAGAAAAAGTGTATTAAATCTAGAAAAGTAATTTCATGCAAATGCAACCTTTTTTTTTTTTTTTTTTTTTTTTTTTTTTTTGGCGTGGGATTACCAGTAATCAATTTTAAAGGCCTTACAACTGTAAAAATAACTGTTGAGATTTTGCATATCCATCTGGAACATAGACTCCAAACTGGGCCTTCCTAACATCAGACTGTACATCCCACCTAAATATCTCAGTATTTTATCTAAGTGGAAGAGCTTCAGCAGCCTGGGATAAAGGCTTTCTACAAGCACGTCACAAACCTTAGCTGGAAAAATACCTCTGTTCTTGATCACAGAACAAAGAAAGATTGACCTGAGTGTCCTTAACTGCAGCTATATAAAGAAGGAAGGGAGAACACAGATATTCTGTTTCTCAGTTTTCCTCCATCTTGTATCTTTGGCTTTTGCTAAGTGTGCCCAGGAGCAAAACCATTTTGGATCCAGAGGAGATAAACAACATATGGGGATAATATTTTTCTTCTGATCTTCCCAGACAGCTAAAATGCCCCAAAGAAACAAAGAAAAATGTTATCCTCAAATATGTTTAGTTTTTTTTTTGGCTGCACCAAAGTTCTGTAGATCGTGTAACTACATTCAGGTAGCAGAAGCCATCAGTTAGGGTTGGTGGCATTTTGATTCCCGTCCAGTGTGCTTTCCGCTCTTCAGAAGGAATGCACAAGGTTCAAACAGGCAAGGATTGGGCACAAGCTATGAACCTTGATTATCTGTGCTGAGAAATTGTTCGAAGAGTTCCTGGGATGTAACTAGGCACAATCAGGAGCACACACAGGCCTGCAATCATTAGCAATACTCAGGCTGGATTTGGACAGCCTGTTTTGGAAAGTATAGGAGTGGCTAGCCTAGCCTACTTGCTCTCGGGGCCAAAGACTGGACCCTAGCTGTTTTTAAAATTTCAATACACAAAACACAAAGGGTTTTGCAAGTTCAGGGAAGAGGAGGATCCTCAAATCTCTGTCATCTAGATGTGTCAAAACATTTCAAACTAGACTGTGTCAAACCAGGTAAGGCTTTGAACAAAATGGCTCAGCTATGTCCCTAAATCCTGCAAGCACAAAGCTAATCAAGATGTTGAAATCTGTAGAGTTAAAAAAGTGTATGAAAACTAAAACTTCAGCTGTGAATTCCAACATATCTTAGAAAGGGATGTACTCAGGGAAACTCTTATGCATGCGTCCTTGAAATTCATTCTTTTCCACACTGTTCTGGATGGTTTTCAGCAACTGAGTGCTGCATGGTACAGGTATGACCTAGGGATTAAAGGAAAAATTGTGTCAAATTAGTATTTGTTCCAAATAAAGAAATCCCAAATCTCTTCCTGTCTTGAGGATGCAAAATGTTTTCAGAAGTCATCTTTTTGTGGCAATTCACTGAGGGCCCTGTGAAACTTAGTAATTTTTTTGTAGTCCTGAATATCTTCTGCAGGCATCTGCTCTCAAATTAAAACTTTGAGATGTAACTTCTCAGAGCTTTGCCATGTCACAGGCACATTTCCCTTGGCACACGTGAACATACACATTTGCATTGTTCTCGCACTAAAATATATTGCTTTACCTTGCAATATGAAGTAATCTTTCAATAGTCTTGTTTTATATCTTCAAGTTGAAAAGTATATTGCAACATTAGACTATGAAATTAAGCTGGCATTCTCAAGAGAAAAAGGCTGTTTTGTGAGGTTATTAATCCTTCCTGTTTCCACTCTGTCCAAAAATACCACAATTTCTGTTTTGGTCACGGCATTTCAACACTTCTTTCTTAGCCAAAATCTCAAAATACTCAAATACAAGTAAAGAAAAGAATCATGGGTGATTTCAAACTTGCCTTCTCCCTTCCCTTCCACCCTTACTTCAGCTTTTATACTGAAAGTACCCCTCTCCCATCCCTTTTTTATTTGACCAAAAAAAAAAAAAAAAAAAAAAAAAAAAGTTGCAAATTAAATTTGATCCATTAGTTCTAAATTTTGATGCTTTTGAAAAGAGAAGACATTGAAAACTGTAATTATTTTTTTGAAATAAAATAAAGCCTGTCTTGCATAAAAAAGTACTTTGGAAAACAAAAATTTAACAGAAATATTTTGATAGCTAATATTTAAGTTCATTCTAGAAAATATGCATATGTATGATTAGCTCAAATCAGAAATACCTTTCAGTGTCTTCCTACAGTAGAAAATCATTCAGTAGAAACATTTTCATAAATAATTTTTAACAGATGTGAGATTGTAGTGGCTAAGAGCCGTAGACAGGCATGAAGAACTGGGCAAAGGCAAGGCTGGGATGTTCAGTTGGATGATTCTTTTTCTCCAGCTGACTTTAGCTTGTAGCAATTAAAACCCTTCTAACTTTAAGCTATCTAATTAAAGGCTTTCAGCCTTGCAGTCTGGTACTTTTAAATGGTGTTATTAGGGGCCCAGCAGCTTCCAGGAACGTACTTTACAATACCATGCCAACAAATTTGCTCTAGCTGTCTAGTGCTCTTGGTAGGCATGAGATGACTTTTTGTAAAACCTGTTAATTGCTTGCTCTGGTTTAGAAAAAAATCTTTCAGAAATAAAAAGGGTGACATACAGCTAAAGACAAATATTTTCTATCCTCATAATATGAAACTTTTTTTTTATTTTATTGTCATTTATGAGAAAGGGATATTAGATACCTGGTGAAAGGAGAGGAGAGAGAGGAGAGGAGAGGAGAGGAGAGGAGAGGAGAGGAGAGGAGAGGAGAGGAGAGGAGAGGAGAGGAGAGGAGAGGAGAGGAGAGGAGAGGAGAGGAGAGGAGAGGAGAGGAGAGGAGAGGAGAGGAGAGGAGAGGAGAGGAGAGGAGAGGAGAGGAGAGGAGAGGAGAGGAGAGGAGAGGAGAGGAGAGGAGAGGAGAGGAGGTTGTGCAATCTAAAGTGGAGGACAAGGTAAAACAAGCTGGGGTGCCATGTAAGTTAAATAAACAGCAGAAATTCTGCTTGCAGAAGAAGGAGGGGATGGCAACAGAAGTGGGAATCATCTGCTACCTGCATTGTCTCACTGTTCTCTTTGTAAGTTGTTGTCCCAAGGGCCAGCTCAGCAAAGCAGGAAGAGGCTGTTTGGTCCCCTTCTGTTTCTCTAGAAAAAGTTCAGTTGTCTTAAGTTAAAGTTTCTCATAGGAGTGAAAGGTCTTAAAGAGTGTGGGTTGTAAACTCATTGCACAGTTGGGTGACCTGCAGTCTGACAGTAGTCAGGCTTGGAATCTGATGGACACTGGACTTTCTGATCAGCCTTTGTGATCAGGTCAAGGCCGTGAGTTGTCTCCAAGATAGAAGTGCTCTGTGTCTCTCTGACTGATGACATATTTTATCCTCTTGGTTGTTATGTATATGACCAGGCCTAAACTCTGAAAGCTGTTTTTTCTTCTGACCGCTTCCAGAGACAAAACACAACAAAAGAATTGTGCTTTGCAAAACTTTAAAGCAGCAGCAACAGCAGCAAGAGAACGGGAATCCAAAAATACTAACTTGAATGGAGACAATTAAAGAATGTCACAGTCTGACAACAGCTGCAGGTGATACATCTGTACAGAATAATGTGGAGGTCCCACCCATTTTGGGGGCACCAAAAGCATCATGGGCAAGTCCACAGTGTTACTGTGGACATACATGTTACCCATCAATTATAATTACATGGCAACATGTTTGTGTGCCTCATGCAAGTGAAGGAAATTAAGTCCCATAGATATATGTAAAGCTCCTTTTTTCCCAGTTTCCTAGAATTCAATTTTTCAACCTAAGTCATAAGCTATTAGCAATATTGTTTTGAAACAAATCTAGTACATTTTGTATTTGATGTCACAACATAGGCTGGTATATGTACTATTTCCCCAAACAACCAGCATACCACCTCTCATCTGCTAAAACAGTCTTTTGGGAGCAACCAAACATGGCATACCTGAAGGAAATGTAAATTTAAATCATCTGGGTGCATGTCCATTCACTTTAATTCAAAATATTTGGAACAGCTTGGAGCTATCAAAGCCCAGACCAGATTTTTAACCAAATGTTTAAGTGGTGAATTTTAGTTCCTGGATATGGTAAAAATTAAGAGATTTCCTGTCAAATCCTCGGGTGTGTTCTGGGGTTTCCGTGCTGATGGATTTCAGTTTTGAAATGGATGATCAATTGTTAAGGATGGACTTCATAAAGTACCAGCTTCAGCAGGCTTTGCCTAATTCAAGGTATGTATTTGGCACTACGTTTTTATTTATGCTATGAACACATTTCTATGGCATGTTTCAAGATGAACAGTATAGCTATAAGATGCTATTCAAGCAGCATAGGAAATATTGTCATCTTGTCAGTCAGTCCAACCCTGCATTTTTCTTTCATCTCTTTTGCAGCTGTTCACCATTCACAGAAATGGATTATCTCTGTTGTAAAAAATACATTATTGGTCTTTTGGATTAATCAGTAAATTATATCTATGACATCTCCTGTTTCCAAAGCTATAACCAACTCAGTAGTCTTTGGATGTTCTTAGAGAACCAGTGCTCTTATTCTATTGGCTTTAAAGTTCTCAGAAAATGAGAGGAGTATTTTTGGGTGTGTAACATCTTACAAGAACATTTGTGACATAGAAGCCATAAAAATTGACTTCTAAATTGTCAAAAATCACAAAGATAGTATGCAAGTTGTAATTGTTCATAAAAATACACCTTTCATTAAGTAGAACATCGAACTGTGCATCAATGTGGTTTTGTTTCAATACTAGCTGTTTAAAAATTCCTCTGTGCAAGTTTAGTTCATTTTACTGATGAAAACATACTGTACAAATATAATTAGGACAGATTACGGGAAAAACTCAGAAAGTGAGTAATGTTTATGTCTGCATAAGGTTAGAAAAAAACTGCAAAACTGCAAGCTCACTTTTGTTTCCAAAGAACGTACTCCTCTACATGACTCTGTGGTGTATTTAAACAAATGAGCTGCACTATTTGTGGTTTCATGGGAGATGATGTTATTGTTCATTCTTGTCTGGAAGATCTAACAGGTTGAACACAAATACCATCATTATTCATCCCTACAGTTATTTTTTTTCACAGGTAGGTATAGAGTTAGTTTCTGAGGCACCTCAGAAGTCAAATTCAGATTGATTGCTCATTCTGTTATGAGATTGTGCAATACTTGCTAGTCACATACCGATCATATGCTCAATGACTTGTGTCTTGGCTGATTTTATTCCCTTCTCTGCAGACCCATCTGAGAAACTGTAGGGAAAAAAGTCCATGTTAATTAATTTATGTGAGAAGTAAAAGAGAATACCAAAAAAGCAGGTAAGAATCTGTAGAAGAACTAATTGAAGAAAGGCGACACCATATGGAGAAAAAACAGTGGAAATAAAAAGTTTTTTTCCATTTTACAGAGACTGAAATTCAGGCATTTCTTATTATATTACATTGTATAACAAAATATGAAAGCTTAAGGAATACAAATGTATTCTTTTATTATTATTCCTCTGTTTATTTCAGTTTTCTAAATGTATGAATATGTTGGCCAGTTTCCCCTTAGTACACAGATGCACTGTTTACATACTTAAATTCTAGCTGCTTACACATTTTTGTTTTCCTTCTGCTTTTTGCAACCATTGAAATACGACATAACTGCCCAAAGAATAATAATAGCCTTAAAATACTCACTGTATGCAGATGAGGACTCTTTTTTGACATTCTTCTTCAGTCAAGTGACTTCTTAGCTAAGTTTTTGTAAAAGTAAATATTGATATTTCAAGAACAAGACATGTTTATCTGTGTTTCAACCAACCTTGTAATGACCAGAATCAGAGATGTTATTTTTAGAACTGTGCCAAGTACAGGAATTCATTGAACAGAAAGAATAAGCTCCTAATTTCAGCTCAATACATTCTTATTCCTGCAGTTATAGAACATGACATCCTTTGCCCATAGCCTTTCAATGTGATCCTGTTCACCATCATGGCTTACAGCTGGTCAAAGTCAGGGCTTTGTGGGACTTTTGACATATGCGTAAAATTCTGAGATGGATATTTTTGCGCTTAAATATATGATTTTATAGGTGATATCTTTAAATATTTTATGGTTTCTTTGCACCTGGCTTATGGGGAATTTCCCTGTCTTATCAATATTCCCATTAACATTTTGTCACCTGAAAGTTTGTCAGAAATGACTTCACATGGTCCCTCACAAAAGCAATACAAATGGAAAACAATTTAACATTAGATCATCATCTCTGGATTTCCCTCTGAAACCGACCCACTCAGAGATGACTTCCTGAAAACAATTACGTTTCAGTTACTGCTCAATTAACTAGTCTTCTATTATGGTTTTCTTGTTTTGCTGTTGTTGTTGTATATTTCTTGGTTGCCTTTTTTTGTTTGTTTTTATAAAGTAGAACCCATTAACATGACAAACATTTCAAAAAAGTTTGGCAATATTGCGTGAATTCTTGTATTTTAATCAATCAAAATATTAGTACAGTTAAAATGCAAAGTCTTTTGTGAAAATGTAATTTCCTGTAAAGGTCATCTTAATTGACTTCTATTACAGAGCTTTCTCCTAATCTTTATTAATGAACTCCTTCATCAGCTGTTTAGATAGCCAGACTAATGTTTAGGAAGGCAAGGATTACAACTGGTTCATTCTATTTAGCTTTTATGAATATTGGCGTGACATTAAGATTCTTGTATTCTACTGGAACTTCCCTACTCTTTCCAAACTCACTGGAAAATTATGTTCACAATTTAAACAGACACTCAACAAACTCTTTTTAAAATCTTGGATTCAAGTTAACCTTTATTCACTGGTTGAAATGTCAAGTTTTAGTAGTTTTTGTTTAGTATCTTCTGTCAAAGTGGAAAATATTTCATCAGACTAAGAGCTAATAGAAACTTGCCAAGAACAAATTCTGCCTAATTTACTTCATTCACACAGTAACTGAGCAGCTAACACAGTAATAGCATTGAATATTCTCCTTTTAACGGGATTTTTGATCATCTTCTGAGGATCCTAAGTCTAGTGTGGACTTTAAAGTGCATGCAAAAATCAAATAGATAACAGTTCCAGATGGTTGTTAGAAATAGTCAGTGATAGGAGTTATTCAGTGTCGTGCTGCCCTGAATCTAGGTGTGCTCAATATTTTCATGACTTCAGAAGGGAAGAGAGATCATGCTCATGGAATTTTACAGTTGATTGGAGGCTAGAAGGGTAGGAAGAGAAATAAAAATTATCATAGCCAACCGAAGAAATTATCTGAAAAAGAGATTGTATGGAATCCAGTAGTTACAAGTTTAAGAAAAAATCAGCCACATGGATACAGGATGGAAAAAACCCCACCAAAAACCCCCAAGAGTGTAGCCGTGTTTTAGAAGCTCATCTAGTGGTTCGATTGTATCATTGTTGAACACAAGTCAGAAATGTTTGGATGTTCTAGAAAGGCTAACATTACAGTGGGCTGTATAAACTAGACAACACATAGGAAATAATTCTGCTCCTCTTAGCACTGGCTGGAGCTCAGTTTTGAAAAGCACATTTCAAGAAAGACATGAAAATATTGAAGGCAATCCAGATATGATTGTCAAAAATGCTCAGCAGTATATAAAATATGATGATTTGTCTTGCCTAACAAAAAGTAGAATGAAGTAGGCATAATGACACTGTTGAATTGTGTAGATAGTTCTGCAACGATGAAAGGATTAATTTTCTCTTTGACCACAGTAGATTGGACAAAAAGCAGTGGGCTTAATCTGGAGCAGGAAGTAAGGGATATGGGGAACGGTTAGATGGGAAACAACTTGGTGTAGGCAAGTACAGTAGAAGACTGGAATAGGAAGCCAAATGAGGATACAAAATTTTCAGTGCTGGAAGTCTATAAAAACACACTAGAAATAAGACTGTCATGAAAGACGTAAGTGTTTTGAAAGTTGTGAAATGTACTAGATAGCTTCTTAAATCACATCAAATTTTTTTCTGTGATTTTTTTTCTATGATATATGTAAAATATGAATAGAGCTTCTGTTTCACCCTGTGTACTAAATAAAGAAAAATCTTGACTTTTTAATTTTCCTGTTCTGTTCAAGAATTTTCTGATAACAGGTCCTGAACAGTTTTATTTTCTTTATAATACAATTGACAATTCTATCACTGACAGATAGAATAAAATTCATTCTGCAAGAATTTTATTTGTTCATCACAGCCTTTAGTTTACCTTTAGTTATGATTTAAGTCATATTTTCTGGTTTACAATAATTTCTTCCAATTTACCTCATTTTACAATATTTAGATATGTTTTAAAGAGCTGCTTTAATTTTCCCTCTTAAACATGATGTTTTCCTAATCAGTGAGGCCCTCCCTTTGGATTATGGGGTTACAGCTTCTTAACTAACAACTGACAATATTCTTAAGCAATTCCCAACTATTGTTTATAATTTTATACTTAAAGTTATTCCTATAAACTGATCTTGTGCAAAATTGCTTTGAGATTTTTGAAATTGGCAATATTAAAACCTCATATGACACTATTTTGGATATTCTCTTTGTGTCTATGAGATATTGTGCGCTTGGGTTAACACTACATTTTCGAGTACTGTGAGAATAATTTATACCTATCTTTTTCCCAGCATTTTGATCTGAAGATTGTTATAGGTGCTGAAGGAGCATTCCAAGAACACTTTATTGATAGCTGTATAAGCAATTTCATGTGGCTCAAACCAAAGATTTTCCCAGTCCTTTTAATTATACTCCCATTTAAATTATAATCCATTTTTCCTACACACTACATATTTATCCTTAAAGCATTGGTATCACCCGGAAAGATTATTTTTAAATTTTGTTTTCAAAGGGCTAAGAAACATTTCCATAGCCACTAATTATTTCTTTTTGCACATTTTGGCCAGCTCTGTAGATATGCAATGCTTGACTTAAACGTCAGGACTTAACACAAGGGGTATGACTCAGTCTGAGGCCTCAATGCCAGAAAGGCTGTGGGGGGTTTTTTAAACCTGAAGGAACCCACGTGCCTGGTGGTATGCTTCAGATCCCAGGAGTTTCTTAAGTATATTATATTTCAAAGAACCAAAACCAGGCAAGGAAAGAAAAGGGAAAGGATTAATTTGTTTAAAATTCCCCCAGAAAGAGAAAAGAACTATAAACAAGAATGTCACTAAAGCCTGAGTAGCCTCATAAAGGTATAGGTCTGATTGAATCTCTAGAGTGATGGAGAAAGATAAACACAACAGGTGGGCTTGAAATCTGGATTGTATCTTCCCAGGAAGTTGCACAACTTTACCAAAATGCTTTGCAACAAAGGGGCCACAAGAAGTTTAAGACCAATTTGAAGTCCAAAGACGAGAAAGAGAGAGACAGCGTGCAGGTCACGTCTGCACATATGCATAAGCACCAGCCTAAACCCTTCATTCCTCCATCAGGAAAAGTCATCTGGAAAAAACAGTGGCTGGTGTACAACAGGATATGTGAATCAGTGTGTCTGTGTTTTTCTTTCTTCATCAGCTAATCTTGAAAAAAGAGTCCAGCTTCTTTCCTAACTGTGTAAGAGACACACCAATAATTTTCTAGAATTCAGCCTTTTGCAAGAAATCCCTCATAAATATCAGATTTCATATCCTTATGTTTTCAAAACATAAGTGAATGTGTCCATTTCCTCCTTGGAATCACCCTGCAATGGGTTTTTACAGCTGACACGATTTATTCACACTCAGTCAGAAAACAAACCAAACCAAACCACGAACAAAAAAGCCTTTATTTTGGTAATGTATGGCTTAGATCTGTAGAGGTGACTGACAATTCTAAGTGCTGAATTTATTACATTGCCTTACAGCCTTGAACACTGAATGCTCAGCATTTTCTGAAAATTAGGTACGTGGAAATTATCATAAATTAAACTCCCCCAAATAAGTAGTTATTTGAAAATATACTGGTCAGCTGCTGAAAGCATGAAAATACACAAGTACATTCACACATCTATTCATATCAATAAAATATAAACAAATTATGATGATGTAGGAAAGCTGAAAAAATTTATAAACATTTATTTAGAACGTTTTATTGAGAGCAACTGAGAACTAACATATTGACACATATATTATGTTAACCAAGTTTAAAATGTCCTAATTAAATGTGTTTTTCAAAAATGTGTGCATTTTTATAGAATGGAGTGTCTTTATGCTAAAACTATTGCACTTAATCTTTGTCTTAGACAGAAGAGAATATTGTAACTCAGCAATCTAGAAAAATAACCCTGCAGGGTATCCAGAGAAAGGAACGAAGCAATTAACTCTCTTTGCATGAAAAGGAAATGGAGATAAATGTGTATTTCATTGAATTCAAACATCAGATTTGAAGGAGTTATCCACCCTTCGCTAAAAAATATGGAACGTGCTCGCTAAATACGCTGGTTGCTTACATTTGTTCATCTCATGGATTCTAGAGGAGGTTTGTATTACTGTAGGTTCTTTCTGACTATTAGGGGAGGCCAGTCATGGGAAATATCTAGAACATCAGTGAATTTGTGACCAATACAGTATTCCTCTGGACTGAAGGAACAACATATTATCCCTCTAGGTATTTCCAAAGCAAATAAATCATAAGCAGACTCATTGATGTTCAAACCACTAACACAGGTTTTACACTAGCAAAAAACAAAACAAAACAAAAACCAAACAAACAAAAACAAAACAAAAAAACAAACAAAAACCCCCAGAAAATGAACAAAAATAAACCAAAAAAACCCAGAAAAATGAAAAAGCAAACAAAAAAACAAACAAACAAAAGAGAAAAATTACATCTGACTAACAAACTGTGCTTTTTTGTCTTATTTCGGAGAAGAACCTACTGAATCAACATAGTTTGACAAGCATGTTTACCTATCATAATCCTGCAAATATCCCATCCCATGCTTCATCAAATCCCTTGATGCGTTTCTGTACTGCCCTGCAAGGAGCTTGCAGGCCAAGCCAGTGGAGTCAAAAATACATCTTCCCTGTAGTCTCTGGTTCCTGACCGCCCACCTAGGCTGGCTGAGCTGCACCAGGGTCCTGAGGTTGTGTCATCCCTGACCCTGCTGAGATGCCTGGGTTTCACGCTCCTCCAGACCTTGCTTGCTCTCACCTCCCCAGGTTTGTCATCCAGAGACTCAGTGCCTTGCTCACAGCATCCTTGGTAAGGGCATCCTCACAAAACCAGAAATGGGGTGTTTATACCAGCGCAGAGCCTTTACTGCGCGAATGAGCTAAAATGCAGAATGTGTTTGTCTCATCACTGAAAACATTTTCAGTAAGGAACCAGTTTCCAGATTTCCTGCTCTTTCCAGAGCTGTCTCAGATTTTTTAGCCTTCTCCTGACTTCTTTTTTTCATAAAATCTGATGCATAGCTTCTTCCCAATTTTTTTCAGCTTGCCAGTCTACATAAATTGGCTTGGCTATGAAGGTCTTTTTCTTTCACAGAGGAAAAGATTTTGTTACAGAACATATTTTGAACACATACATCAAAGTCTTGACAAGAATAAACAAATAGAACCTCTAAAAAATTATTATTATTATAATTATTATCATTAATATTAATACTATTATTATTGTTATTATTATTAAAAATAATAGTAAACCCAGAGGGACACACAAATTGCCGATTTTATGAAAATTAATGATAGGAGATTATTTGAAAAATCAAGTCACCTTCAGGTTTCCAAGCCACCAGTTTTAAGGATAATACATTATACACAGACTCTTTTACAGTTGTCTGGTTGAAGCACTGAACTGAATCACAGTGAAAAAGATGGTTTGAACTGACATGGGACACACACATGGGAGCAAATCTTGCACTCCTGGCTTCAGGAGATAGGAGTGTATTTGAAGTAGATCATCACAATTTGATTTTTTTTTTTTTTTTCCCCTTGGTTTTCTCTAATGGAAATGGAAGAAAATGACGACAGGAAAGAAAGGAAAAAAAGCAAATAAATTCTTTCCTGCTGAGTTTAAGTAGCACTTTTCAATGACAATATTTTCAAATAAAATTTATAAAAATTTTCCTTAAATTAAAATTATGGGTAAAAAAAATTAAATCTGTGTCTCTATCCCATATACCTGGAAACATGTTGCTCCCATTTAAATATTTTTGGCCATATGTCCATTTTAGTTTTACAGTCATAAACACTAGGAATTCCATAACTTCTCTGAGTAGTCCGTATTGCTAATAGATTTCCTTGTTACAGTAATCATCTTACCCCCACACCATATATTCTACACTTTTTCTAAAAAACTTGACACAAACACAGAGAAACCTTATAGAGATATTCTCACTTTCAAATGCCTACATTAAAAAACCCAGAGTCACTGAACAGAGGAAAATGAAGTGCTGCATTTTTGGCAGTGGTACGGAAAGACATAATTGCTTCACTGAGTTTTGAAAAAATAAGGAATTAATTTTTGCAAATAATCATAAAAACAGCTTTCTGTTCTGTTTCAAAGCATCCTGATCCAAATTTTGCTTTGCCACAGCTTTTTGTGGCAGAAGAACAAAGGATGTTAAATACTTAATTACCAGGATGGTACACGTGACTGGTGGATTGAGTTGAATAAATGAAGCTGCAATTATTTCACCACAGTGTGGCTGACTAAGATTGATACTTGGCCTTCGCTCAATGGTTTTCATCATTCCACCAGAAATAAACAGAGCACAGACTAATCTCAATATGTTTATGCATCAGTAACTTAAATTGCCTTTGGAAACTGTGAAATTTCTGCCATTGGTTTTAAAAAACAGTACAGTTTTGAATTTTTTCCTCATGTTCTGCAACTTAGAATCAATGTGTGCGTAATTTTCATCCTCCTTACAATGCATGATATTCCTAAGAGCTGAGACAAAAAAAACCAAACCAACATACTTTTCTTCATCAAAATCCTATTCTATACTGCCTCCTTTGCAAAGGTGAGAAACAGGACTTGCACAAAAAATTAAGATATGAGTCCAAATTTCAGTTTCTTTCAAAAAATACATGGAGACAAGAATTTGTTTGAGACAGAAGCAGATTTCTATGTCTCAAAATCTGGATCTGTGTGCTAAACTTTCTACAAAATCTAGAAATATGGGGTTACCTGCAACCTGTAGCCCCAGTGCTGTGAAAGTGACTAATTGAAGGTCATGGTTACAGTGCCACAGTAACATGGATATATGTCTCCAGTTTGGAAAGGTTTATGTTCAGCTAGCACAGAAGTCCAGCAAGTGATAGGGCCCTTACCTGAACGTTATTGTCTGATTTTGATTCTCTACCCAGTTTAGAAATACAACACTGCAGAAGCAGTGGTGGGAATACTGGCAAGGATATGAAAACAGTCACATTTTCCCTGCTTCCCACCATTCTACCCATCTTTGCTCCAAGAAGGAAGAGGTGACAAAAGTCTAGTTGTTTTTTATAAACCCATGTCACCACAGTTGTCTCTGGTAGACAGAATTGTTATAGAAAGGGCTCAGCATAGACATGACTACAGAGACAAAGCAAGCTGCAAGAGAGAGCCTAGAGTTCATTAAATCACCTTTGCCTGCTTTTTTCAGACTTGCATTGTTTCTTTTGTAAAGAAGGATATAGAGAAGAGCCAGAATTAATTAATTTTAAGTGCTTTCCTTAGTGTGGTTTACATGTTTTAGTTCAAGCAAGCACAAGCATAAGGCAGCTGAAGCATATCTCTGATTTCCTGATGCAGGAAGTCAAATTATCTCCGTTGTGAAGACTTTAAATTTTCTTAACTGATTGATTTTCTTTATGGCTTTCTATCACTTAAATGAGGCCTAGCATAACTCTCATATCTATTAGCCACTCTAAACAAGGCAGTTGTTCAATGTCATGTGACTAATTTCCATATAGTGATTTTCTATTTATTTACCATCTCCTAAAAAACATCTTGTTTATGTGTATCGGATTAGTTCTGAATCTGGTCTAAGTTAGCAATATCATGGGCTCCATATGTTTTATGGCATTTTTGTTCAGTTAAGGATTTTTTTTTCTTTACGATTAAGATTAATTCAAGAAGGGCTTCATATGCAGGAAGCAGAAGAATACCGTTTGAACTGGGAGATACCTTAGACCTCAGTCATCAGTGGTCTGCTCAAACCAGTCCAAGTAGGCTTGAAGGCACAAGAGATATGATCTGTCTGATTTTAGCAATGAGATACTATTTTTCACATGCAGAACACAGATCATAGGCTGACAAACTATTGAGCAGGGGGTGGCAAGGGAAGAAAGACTGAGCTAGGAAAAGAAGGAAAGTAGATGTGTATAGCCTTGGGTACATAAGAACTTATATTTTAAATGTATTCACTAAATTCCTTCGAGACATTTTCTACAAGGTCAGGTTGATGGGGCTTTGAGTAATCTGACATAGTGGAAGGTGTCCCTGCCCATGGCAGGGCGGTTGGAATTCAATGATCTTTATTCAGGTCATTTACAATCCAAACCATTTCACGATTCTATGATTCTAAGACAATTGTCAGCTTTAGCACTGAACTAGTCCCAGTTCCTAAAGGAATGATTTTCAGGTACTAAGGCAAGATTAATTTTTCCAGTGAATGTGATCAAAATGGGTTAACATGGTCAAGAGTTACAATCTAAATGTGGAAGAATTACAAAGGTAAACTTTGGTACAGATTCGGGTAGGGGCCAGAAATATGTTACTGAGCAAGGCCAAGAGGAGGAAGAAAAAAGGATGTTATTCCTAGATCTACAGGACTGTTTCTTTATGGTCAAAAGGTACTATTCAGACACTTATTTTAATGTTGGGCTCAATAAAGTTACATTTTCAGTACAAATGGCATAATTGTTTTTAATTGCTTATGCATCACCTTATCCATAATATTGAAAATAATTAGAACTGATTAAAAAAACCTCTAAACAATAATTTATTTTCTGTTACTCTTCATTTACCTTTTTTTTTTTTTTTTTAATTTTACTTGAAGGTTCAACCAGAATATTTATCTGCACTTGCAGTGAATCTCTGATTTTTCAAAGGTATGTGCTTATTTGAGGTAGGAAATCTTCCAGGTAGTTTAAATAATGTGATGCAAGTTGTTAAAGCTATTAAGGATGGATGTTAGAAGTTGGTCTTGGTGAGCTTGAGAAACTGAAACTCAAGCATATCTCTCTTTCTGACTTGGGTTTCAAAATATTTCCAAAAATTGTGGGGTTTGAGGTATTCTAAAAGGCCAGAGAACCTGTGTCAATCTCAAATTTCTAAATTGGCCTTCATGAAAACTCTAGGCTTTTTGTATATGAACATGAACTACTTTAGGGTCTTTTCAGCCCTAAAGTCTGAGATAAATGAATTAAATCAAACAGCTGCTATCACTTAATGCAGAGAGTTGTTCATCAGAACTCAGTTTGAGGAGATGCTACTTAACCTTTAAACTAAATGCATGTAATTAGAAAGTATATGGAGATAATAAAATATTCTTGGAGCAAATCAAGGACTTTAGAGCTTATGGAGGCTTATGCTGTGAGGGGCTGCAGAGTCGGTATAGGTAAATAATAAAGCATTAGCAAAAATACAATAATTTCATGGGGTAGAGACTTGACTTTCCTTCCTTGAAATTCAATAAACTTGAATTTATTCATTTTACTACTTTTTGTGGAAGAGAGTGCAGATATTAAACAGCAAAACTTCATTTAGAATAAATCTCCAAAGTGTTAAATTTTCTCTTCCACAACTTCAAAAACCCCTTATCATTTCTGATTTATGATGTGCCTATCTTTCCCATCATGCCCATCACATAATATGAGAAACATAAATGTCTTTATGTTTCTCAGTTACTTTCAATCTCCCTTTATCTCTCACAAGAACTGGTTAGAAAACATATTAATAGATATCGATCTAATGTAGAACAGACGACAAGAATACCAACAATAATTTTAAAAAAAGGGTGGTGAGAAACAGAAAGAAAAATTATTATTGAGTTTCCTTCCCCTTAATTTTCTTTTCTCCCCTTAATTTTCCTTTAATCTGATACACGGAACGGAATGGGGAAAATATTTTAACTTCAACATTATTTTGTTTGGTCAATGTTTCTCTGTAGAATGCTTATTTGGAAATTGTAATTTACAGCATAAAAAATTTTATAATCCATATTTCATATACTCTATGGAGTATTTTAAAGGTAATTTACTAAAATTAAATTTTCAATGTATTTTCTCCAGTAATCAACGATTTAATTCTGAAAAACATAAACCTGGAAATGGGAAGAGTAGCATATAAATTAAGTCTCAATTTATAGACTTCCATAACAACTTTCCTGGAAATACTCTGAATATGATGCCTTACATAAATGTAAAGTGACTTGATTTATAACTTAACCATCTATGTTATTTGCAATATCCTTTATTTCTTTGGTTCTATTTCTGTTCATTTCAGTTGCTGGAAAGAGATAGTCAAATACAAGGAAACTTCATAAGTGACTTTGAATTCCTGTTGCTCCAGTTTGCCCTGGCCTTCTATCATAGGAAGATTACTTGAGGCTACTCAGAAACTCCTCAGTAAATAACTTTCCATAGTATAAATTTTCCTTCATGTTTGCTACTATGATAATAGGATGCACATTCTGAATAAATATAAACATTTTCTGGAGATTAAAATTCCCCTCTTTAGAAGGAGAAAAGTAATCCCCAGTGTTAATATAGATTATTATTATTATTATTATTAATAATATTAATAATAATAATAATAATTCCAAAGAATAAATAGTTTCAGAGTTATTCTATATTATTAAATTGTCCTATGATTTTTACAGGCTTGAATTTTAACCTTAAGAAGCAGAATCAAAGTCAAGCAACACTTGACTAAGGCACAATGAAAACTAATACTATCAACTTCAAATTATACTAGATGATTACAGAGTTTTCCTCTGAATTCATTCATGCCTTTTGTGCTTACACTGGACAATGGCTGAATCTGGCTGCTACCACACAGATGAGTCAAAGCAATCAACTAAAAAAAAGTTCAGTTATGAGTGTGAAGTGGAACAGAATTTGAAAATTTACCTACTCTGCTAGTGTTCAAAACCATTTGTATCTTCCTTATCTTAATGAGAGTGGCAATACAAATCCTAAAAACTTCGCACAGTGTGCAAGACTGGAAATATTTGAGGGAGACTGAATTTTCTTTTTCATTATTTTCTTGCATTATCATCATCAACCAAATCATCTAGCACTGAATTTTCATTTCTAACTCATACAACATCGTGTACTGAATTAGCTAAACAACCAACATCATCAGGGTTTTCTTTTAAGAGGACTGCGGTACTGAACCTCCATAATTGTTATATTTAAATTACTTACTTCTTCTTATCTAAATTTCCATTCCCATCATTTCCATTTGGTGCTTCATGGAAATTCTGCCAGAAGAAATCACAGAGATACAGAGTCACTGTGAGACACCGAAGTGATACTAAAGATGTTGAAATATTTTCTGAGATGGGTCTTCCTAACAGCAGTATTTGCTAAAAGCGAATACTGGTAAAAGTAAACACACTGATATGGAAGATGTTTATTTGTTGCATGGTCTCTTGCAGTTCCATTTCCTCATTTTGCTACTTGTTGGTTCAAGAAGTAACCACAGACTCAACTGGTATTAATTTCCAGGTTATCTAAAGCAGATGGAAAAAATGAGAATGAAGAAGCGGCCATTATTTCCTACATGACGCCCGAGACAGTTTGGGATTTTGACAATGATTGGAGCAGTGTACAAACATAATAATTACTACAGAAGAAACCAGAGGACCATCTAATTCGACCTTCTGTCTTCAACTGAGCTGATGCCAGCCATCTCAGATGTAGACATAAATCTTCCTAATACAAAATATTGTGCAATGGTCTGTCATAGAGGAAATTATTCCTGACTCCAACTGTTGCTCAATTATGGCCTGAAGCATGAGGATTAATAGTTCTTGTGACTTCTGTCCCAGCATGAGTAATTGCAGATGCTGTTTTATTCCGTTTGATGGATAATTCTGCTCTGAACCTTCCTCAATGCTTTTCCTTCTACTAATTTGTGGCCTTAAATGGCAGAAGATGTCACATCATTTTAGAAACACATCCCAGACACTGACTACCATGCACCAAAAAAAGATTCTATCTTGATGTGAAACAAAATTTATCTGCAGTGAAATATTAACCAAGCTGATCAATTTTGCAATCATTTGGCTGCTGGATGGTAGGAAGGCTCTATAAAGGGATCTGGAAAGGCTGGATAGATGAACTGAAGCCAGTTGTATGAAGTTCAACAAGGTGAGGTTTCAAGTCCTACACTTTGGCCACCAGTCAACCCCAGGCAGCACTACAAGCTGGGGAAAGTGTGGCTGGAAAGCTGCCTGGCAGAAAAGGACCTGGGGGTACTGGTCAACAGCAGATGAGCCAGCGTTTGCCCGGGTGACCAAGGAGGCCAGCGGCATCCTGGACTCTATCAGGAAGAATGTGGCCAGCAGGACCAAAACCATGACTGTCCCTCCCTACTTTGCACTGTGAGGCCACACCTCGAATCCTGTGTCCAGTTCTGGGCCCTTCACTTCAGGAAGGCCATTGAGGTGCTGAAGTATGTCCAGAGAAGGGCAGTGAAGCTGGTGAATCTTCTAGTGATTAAGTCCCATGAGGAGAAGCTGAGGTGGCTGGGGTTATTTAGTCTGGAGAAAAGGAGGCTGGTGGGGGGAGGACATTCTTGACAACTCCCTGAAATAAGGATGTATCCAGATGGGCATCAATCTTTTTCTCCCAGGCAACCAGCGACAGGATGAGCAGAGACAGCCTAAAGCTGGAACAGGGAAGGTTCAGGTTGGACATCTCGAAAAATTTCTTCATGGAAAGAATTATTAAGTATTGGAATGGGCTGACCAGGAAGGTGGTGGAGTCATCATCACTGGGGGTATTCAAGAAATAGGTGGATGTGGCACTTAATGCCATGGTCTAGTCTACAAGGTGATGATTGGTCAAAAGTGGGACTCGATAATTTTAGAGGTCTTTTTCCAGCCTAAATGATTCTGTGATTCTATTGTGAGTCCCCCTTGTCCCATTCCATGAAGGCTGAGGTGTTGAGATCGGATAAGTGGGTGAGGAGATGTTGGCCCAGTTTATCTTTTAAATCCTGTCTGGAAGTTGCATCAGATAACCCTAGCCTGACAGATGCTACGGGCAGGCTTAACCAGTCTGGGGAGCAGGCAGTTCTATGAATGCTGAGATGGTCTCCTCTACAAACTACACCTCTGTTAGTAAGTCATTCCTAATCAGGATAGCCGGTCCTCCCTTGAAAAAACCATTCCGCTGCATGTTGTGTTTCGGTTCCAAAGCTAGTTGTTTGTAGAAAGGTATCCATTAATAAGATAATCATTATCATTCATCTAATGATTTTTTCTTAAAGTAGGCTGACTGAAAGGGGAGGGAAAGAAACCCTAAAAATGCCAGTTACAAAAGGGTCTTTCAGCAAAATATTTACTAGGCCAATTTTTACTAGGAGCCCATGACTCCTGCCTTGAATAAGATTATTTTGTTTTTAAATTGAAGCAAAATAAATAAGCAAGCATTTTCCAAGGGTCATTAACATGATTGGAAGGATTAGCCAAGTAGGTGAACTAAGTGGTGAGGGTAGAAAGACTGAAATGTTTTTTTGTGGAGAGACCAAAGAAATTAAGGAACTCTCTGTAAAGGCAACATTTCTCACTACCCATGAAATTACTGTTGCCACCTATTTTCCAACACATAATGCATCAGCAGGTTTCTGGCAGGTGCCTAAGGGAAGTATTTTTGCATTCTCTATTCCCATTAGGAGACTGTTTCTCAGACTGCTGTTTGGGTTGTATTTGGCAGCTACAGTGATTCTCTAGAAAATGAAACACATTTTTGATTGTATAGAATACACTCGGGTCTACACACAAGATGATTTGATCAGGAGAATAATGGTAGAAAAGCAGGTCCAGATGCTCAGAGTCACTTCTGGAGGAGCCAGAAGTGTTTCGGTCCCGAAACAAACCAACAAATGAAAACTCCGTGGTATAAATGTCACATCTGAGAAAGATGAGACCTGGGGGGGGGAATAGTTACATGCACAGAAAAATCACAGTTGGTTTGAAAGTATCATAGCTTGCTTCTGTTAGGACACAAAGAAGGAACCAACCATCTGAGAGCTGGTAGGCAAAACTGTCTTGTGTAAACACATGAAAATATGCTGAAGAAATTGCAAAACAAACCAGATTGTTAATAATTTCCCAAAAGCTATAGTTGTGATTTCTTCACTCAAAAGTAGATTTTTGCACAATCTAATCCAAAACTATGGAGAATAAGATGGATGCATGGAAGCTGTTAAGAAAATTCTGGGTATCCTTGAAATTAAATATGAATGAATTTGGTCATAGGTGTTGGATGGAGAAGGGGGTTTTTCTTTTGTTTGGGAATAAGACACCAGTATTGGCTGTGTCTAGAAAACAAACAAACAAACAAAATCTAAACGGATTTAAAAAACATTCATTTATTTACTTATTTTGTAAGTGATTTTCTGAGAATATTCTTACTTACTTTCTCCCATGGTCAAAACCTGAGCATTTTCTTTCAGTTCTATCCAATGCCCATTCTGAGCCCATGCTGTTTGTGGGTGGTCTTTCATACATGGGTTAAGAAACACTCCAGAGAAGGACAATATAAAAATACTAATTTGCAAGGCACGCTACTCTGATATGGGCTTAGCTAGTTTACAAGTGACTTGAAAATTGGTCAAAAGGCTTCTGCCTGCTTCCTTGCAAAAAAGATAAAGTGTGCGAGTAGGAACCTGCTCACATTTATTCTACTGATTCTCAGTATGTTAAATGCTTTCTCTTCTCTCATTTTATATCTTTTCAACACCTTTTGAATTTTTTATTTTTAGAAGCCCTCTTCAACTGCTATTGCCACCTAACAAAACAACCATGCCAAGAGCTCCCGTCACTGCCTGCTTCCTACACTAAGATATCCACAGCCACAAACATTATCCTTGCTTCCCTTTCTCTTATCAAGTGCCTTTTGGTAATACTTTGAACAGAGCAAGTAAGATATAAATTGTTATTTATTTCCATTCTTTAAGCACACTTCAAAGAGATAGTACTCAGTTAAAATACCCCCCATATGTTGGATGGTAAGTTTCTTTTAACCTGGGTTCTTTCTGATCTCATAGACTAAGGCTGCCTTCTGTCAGCTGAGTTTCAGAAGGTAACAATATTCCCATCTGCTCAAGCTGGATATATATGTCTGGATTTGAAAATTCTTAGTACAGACTGAAGGACTATGTCAAATTTGAGAGCTACATCAAGAGGTGGTAATGGCATAGAAAGGATTATTCGCTAGCAATAGTTCAAAAATAGCATAATAGCTGAATCTAAGTTGTAGATTCCGACTTTCTAAATGTTGTGTAAGTCCAGTGACAGTGGAGAAGCTCCAGGTACCAAAAAAGGTATTCTATATTAAAAATTTGTCTTCACCTGATTTTATCAATTTGACATGCATATAATGCAGTTGTTGTCAGTGGAATTAGTTTTGCGCATTTCTAACTTTGTTCAAATAGTGTTGGCTGTAGCAACCAGATACCACCTGGCTAAATTACAATTACAGGTAGTCCATGAAGAAGATTATACTTGAAAGAGAGAAGGGCAGAGATGTAATTTAATACACACACACACACAAACAAACAAACAAAAACAAAAAAAAAACAAAAACAAACAAACAAACAAAAAAAAGGGATTATTTTTAACTTTTACAAGTTTTGAGATTTTTAAATAGGAAAATTGTTCTAATTAAGATTTGTTAGTTTACTTAAAGTATCATATAATTGTATAGTGTATACAATAGATATACCATATATTTCACTGTTGTAACGTGCACCTAGGTGTAGATAGTGCGTCAGCAAACAGAAAGAGTAAAAATTGAGGTTTATAAAACTAAATAAAAAAAGTAGTATAAAGCACTCTGAACTTGGTTGCTTACAGTATTGCTAACTGTGAAGTGTCATATGAAGAGTCACATGAATGTATTGGCTTCTGCCTGTTCTCACTATTGTGATGGAATACAGTGGAGTCCTTGGCACAGCTGACATCTTCTAGAGCAGCCACTTCAATACTCGGATTCTTTCCTCTGTAAATCAGCAACGGTGGTCATGAACACATGGTAAATCACAGTTCAGGGACACTCAAAATTGTAAGTGTTCACAAGATGCTCTGCCTGTTTACAAGGGGTGCTGACAGAATACTGCAAGGAGAGAAATCATGGCAAGATGTTAAAATCTCTTTGTCATATCACAGAATACATTATTTTGAAGGATCCTCAGCAGTATTAGCTCCACCAAATCAATGTTCTGTGCCTAATCTAGTTCATTTAAGGGTTAAAATATGTGCTCAGCCTGTTTTATTCTGTGTTTGAGAGAAATCATTCTGGAGACAACTGAATAAAAGACCATTCCCAAAAGTGTGGAACCCTTAAAGAAATTCATGCTGATCAGCAGCCAGCACAGTCACATGGGAAATTTTTTTAGGAAGCTTCATTTGCCTGCTGAAATCTCTCCATGCTCCATCCACTCCTAGTAGAATGTGGAAAAGAGGAGGAGAGAAAAAATAATCCAGATATATACACATTCTAGATATCCAGATGAAGGGATACATGAGAAAGCACAGCTTTCTGATTATCAGAGAGATGGTTAAGAAAATCAAGGTTTAAGGTATGAATATTCTTTTCAAAACCTATTTATGGGGGAAAAAATTTAAATCACTGGTCAACAAGCTATTGCTGAGGTTTACATGTGGGACAAGGAGGCAATTATATGAATAAGCATAAAACATGCAGGAATTGCTCTGCAGTGCCACACAGTAAAAAGCATAAATGTATGTGGGTAAACCAATGTCGAGCTTGTTTACACATGAATAAATCCTAATTAGAGAAATGGAAAAATGTCTGAATCTAAATTTAAAGTGGAGACTGTTCATGAGAGTCATGGGTGACTAAAAGTAATTAAGGCCATCACTTAACTAAACAGATGTAACAGATTAAACATGCGTTTCTATGTTTGATGTAGATTTTTTGTTTTGGATACACTGCAGTTTAAAGTCCTTTAACGCTGCCTGAGATACATCTGCCATTATTTTGATTTGGTGTATTTCTTGTTGCAAATGCATTTAGCGCTGGCTGACATTTAGTTTGTCTAAACAATTGAAAGTGTTTACAACAAAAAATACTTGTTCAAGCAGGCTACAGTATGGAGAAATACATTCAAAATGTAAAACAAAAGATGTGCATAAAAATAAAATACATTTTAACGCTTCCTTTTGCACTGATTTTTGCTAGGGATGGATTTAGATAAGATTAGAAAAAGGAAGCCCAGTTTTCATCCAACATCCAACACTACTCAAAAAGCCTAACTTCTTATGAAATTATATTATTTTTTTAAATTGCATTGAGGACTTTTATTTTTATTTCCAACCTTGTAGAGCTCAGTTGTGCTAGGTTCCTAAGAGTAATTGTATTCCACCAATACTTCTCTGCAAAATAGAAGAAGATAAAATAGCTATTGTTTAACATGGTTTATTCTCCTGAGATTTCCACCCTGATAACTCAAAGTTGCATATTGATATACCTGCTCGAGTAATTATATTGCAGATGAAGCTCTATGAAGAGGATTACATTTAACACATACAGTGAAACGGCATTTATAACAAGGCTGAATTCTCCTCCTATAATAGGATAAAGAAAGTTTATATAAGGTTTACTCCATTGGTTTTATATTGTATTGATCAATTTGCATGCATGTGCATGAGAGAAACCCTGAGGTACGTGCCTCACATGTCTGTGGTTTCATACTTGCTGAGACAATGGCACGCCCACCTTACAGTGGGTCGGGGAAGAGTAAGCTAAAGGAAAATTGCCCAGAGACCCATTTTAGGATGATGAGACTTAAGTATTGTGTTGCAAATTCTCTGCATGCATCTAATGGAGGAAAAAATGGGTGAACTCAACTAACTTTAATAGCAAGTTATGACTTGTGATGCTTTCTGGCTCCGGTTTGGCCAACCAAGTAAGTATATGATGCTCCTGATCTGAAACCTGTGAGACTGGGGCTGATTGTAATTCCCTATCTCTCAAAATATTTTGTAGAAACTCCCGATAATCAACAACAGTGTTGAATTGTCACAATGAGCTTCAAAATTTCTGAATTTTGACCCTTTACTCTTGCTCCTCCAGAAGCTGTATTTAGCAAGTCACTCTCTGCATTGGCACGGGGTTTTTTTTATTTATTTCTTTTAAAGAATGAACATTTTAATTACTGAGTAAAATACAATATCTTTTGCAGATTGTTATGATGAATGCATTTCCTGCACACTGCTCTGGGAAGTTAATTGGATTTATAGCATTTGTTTGCCAGAGAGCCACTCTCTAACCTCTGGCCACGCAAGCTTCACCCACCTAGAGTCCTCAACCAGCAGTTTTGTGAAGGGCAGACACTTGTGGTTTTCTTTGGACTGAAATATTCCTGTGAATCAAAAGAATTGACCACAACAATTAGGGGAAGGTACTCATGAAACCTAATATTAGCCATCAGAGTTGAACTCAATGATCCTTGTGGGTGGGTCCCTTCCAGCACAGGATATTCTGAATCTGTAATTCTGTACCTGGGAACCTTTTGTTGTGCACTTCACTCCCTAAAGGCAGTAGCAGTTCTGGAGGACAGCTGTCCACTTCAAACAACCCCCACAGGAGCCTTTCGCCTTCTCCGCAGACTACTAAAACAACTTAAGGCAGCGGGCTTCAGATGCTGCTAGGTTTGTGTTTTGTGCACTGATTTATCTCTCATATGTAGAGTCTGGGATTCAAAGAGTCATACCACAAATGATGTCAGCTGGCACCGTTACAAGAAAAGGGCATTAAAGTACTAGGTCAGCTTGTCTATCCTCTACTTGCGTGGGGCCGTTTCCCACACAATACATGAATATGCCACCCATCAAGGCAGCAGCAACCAAGTCTGAATCACACAAACAAGGGGGGGAGGGAAATTGTGTACACTTTGTAGGATAAGAAGAGGACATTTTCCCCAGGGTTTTAAGGACTTTGGTCTGATGGTTCCTAGAAGCTGTACATCTTCCAAAAGTTACTTCAGTAACTGAGAATTTTCCTGGCGACGTTGTAGCTTTATGCTGCCTCCTTCTGTGCTCACACCAGACAGAATATCTTCAAAGAAAGTACAGGTTAGACATCCCTTATGCTTAGCAGAAAGTGAGCATACTTACAGCGACAAAACCAACCAGCCTAGAGAGATGTTCTCTAGGATGACTTCTCTCCATTTTGTTGAGATCAAGAATGCCTGTTTAAATAGTCTGACACTGCTCGAATAAGAAGCAATAGACTCCAGATATGATGCTGAAGGGCAGGCATCAGTAAAATCAGAGTTCTGGAATCAAAGAAGTGACTTTTTGAAGCCACATCTTGGATTTCAATTCACACATGACTGGCCAATGAACCTCTGCAATTTTTGTGATATTCAAGACATTCAACCCCTCTATACTCTCTTGGGAACCACCATCATAATTTTTCATTCTCTACCTTCTCTCTTTTTTGGTAATGCGAATGATCCCTTACACATTTATGAAGACACCCATTTTCATAGACTCCATATGATTGTATTTGCCTCTGGACAGTCTACATCCTGACAAAACTGACTGAAATCAGCAAGCAGATTTATAAGTTATGAAGATATTCTCTGTGTTTAAAAGCTTAAAATGTGCTCTCATTTCATCTCATTGGAAATGAAAAACCAAAATTAATTTACATGCAAAATTTTGTAGATAAAAGTTCCAGTATTTGCACCTTCTGTAAGAAAATGAATACGAAATACATGATTTATAGCTGCCTTTTTGTAATTTGCTAAATGAGTGGTCAAAATTTAATATGATGCAGTGAAGGACATCTTTTGATAACATGTGGGTCAGGATATGTAAATGTCAAGCCATTGGAATGTCAGAACTTCTATGTATTTTACATAGGAGATTCCCAACTATCAGTCTTGCCAAAAGAAGCAGGAACGCCTAAAGAAAGCTTATCTACATATTATAAAATGGTGATAAAAATATTGAGCAAATATTGAATTAACAGCTAAAAAGCAAGCAAACTAATCGCTTATAATTTTATCCATCTTAGATTTCAATATAGAAACTTATTTGAATTTTTTTTTTCTTAATGGTGTTTTAAAAGAGATTGATACTCACAAGCCCCTTAAAGATTCATAAACCCTCACGGTTTTGTGATTTCACTTCCAGTAGGCTCTCTTTTGCAGGGTGGGTGGAAAACACTGGGGCCAAGAAGAAAGAAGACATTTTTATAAAATGGTTTACTCTTGACAAACCAATATTCCTTGTCCTGTTGAAGCTGACACTAGGGACCAAATGTAGTTTTTCTGCATTTAGTCTTTTTTTATCGCTTAGATTTTAAATTCTCTGCAGCATAATCTTTCTCTAGTGCTGTGAGATCCTTTCTGCTCTACAAGAACACGTCATAACATTAACAGTGAATAAAATAGTCTTATCTTCTTTCCAAATCTCACTTAAGAAGAAATTTAATTTTGATTGATGTCCCAGATCATCTTGTGTCCAGTTCCATTCATGTCTGTAAAAATATTTACTTGTCCTCTAGAAAAGAATGGTCCCTGATGTAAAAGAGTTGATTTCTGAGCCAAATCTGTGGTCAGCTGCCTCTCTCTCCTGAAATCCATGAGAATAGATCCTAACATTAGTCTCAGAGCACAGAGGTGGAAAGTTTTCCACAAATCACTGTGTGTGCCATGTGGTTTGAGCTTTTCATGTAACACATTACAAATTCTGATAAAGGCCCATGGCCAAAAATATAATATTCCTTATACTGTTACGTTCAGCAGTTACCAACTTTTAGAAGATTATGTACCATATTGCTAGAACTGTCCATTTCCAGGATTTATTCTAATATCTGAGATTGTTTTCTTTCCTTGCTAAGAATGTAATTAAGATTGCTGAAGAGTCTTTACATATTTTGAAATTAAGCTATAAAGCCAAATACCATTAAGTGTCCAGGAAATGGTCCTGCCTGTTTTCTGACCTTCTGGTCACGAAAGCCTCATGTTTGACTTCTACCCAAAAGCTGGAATTAAATGTGCATTATTGTGTAATGTTTAGAAATTGATGTCTTAGACACTAGTGGGAAAATATCAGCTATATAAAAAGCTGTTTGCAGGGAGTCCTGCCTCACATGTCCTTGGGTGTTAACAAAAAGGAATCCAGGACTTATTATCATGTTGGAGAGGGAAATAGGAAAACATGATTTTGATTTTCTGGAAGAGAAGATCTGAACAGTAAACTGTACTCTGAAATATAAAAAGGCCTTGAAAATAAAGGAGCCTAAAGTATAAGCTCCATTGACTTCAGTGCAGTTTGGCCAAAGAGTATTATGACTTAAAGTGGTTAAATCCTGGTGTGTTCCTCATACCACTTTTGCCAAAAAAGTAGGAGAGAAACTATTTTAAATGTACATGGAAAAAATGGGCAGATTGCCTTCTCAGTAAAAATGATTCTGCATATATATTATGTTTTTATGTAAAATGTACTGTTTATGCTTTACAATGTGATTTAAGTTAGAAGTACAGAAAAAGAATACTGTCTTTGTAATGCTCATAAATTGTTGAAAGAGCAATGGAAGAATTTTTTAATTATTTGTTTCTTTTCTGTAACTTGCTATGTGTTAGAAACCTTCTTCCATGTTTAAGAGCTTTGCGGGTCTCTGTACATTAATAGAATCAAGTGAAAAACATTCCTTTCAAACAGCAGTATACTGTCATCTGTTTCTAATTACTTCATCATGTGTTCATTTGTCTTTGCTTTTAACACATCTTTTTAACACATTTGTATTTGTTCATGAAAGCCATTTTTTAATTGCATAGGCATATATTTCACAACAGCTGAGGAGACTATGTTGAAAATCTCTGTGTAGTGGAGGCTGCTTGCTGTTAGCCAGCTTAGACTATTTATTCCTTGCTGAGATATTAAGAAACCCTTCAGTGAAATAACTTTTCAGCATGGTAGGTTCCCACTGGATGTAGATACCAATGGTGGGCTCCATTTCATGCAAGAGGTGCCTCTTGTTCCGGTTTGTTTTGTAGGATTCCCATAAAAGTTAAGGGAAGACATATGCACCTTATATGGGCCATGTATCTTAGTGCCCAACTTATGGTGAAACAAACTGTTCTTTAAAAAAGACAAAGTCTCTCCTTTAATGAGAGGATGTAAGATTGATTATTTTAGACCAGACACCCAAATTTTGGGCTGTCAGAATAAGGAGGGATGGATCCTGCCTCTTCTATATAAAATTAATTGTGATTTTTTTTGCCCTAATTTTCTAACACACTCGATGAGTGTTTCTGGATAAGGCCCTGTTAGGTGTGCTGTAGCTTAGCAACTAGAGACCTGAAATGGCTACCCTGAAAATAGAGCAAATAATGAAAAGACTATGTTCCAATGCGGATCAGTAAGCACTGCAAAAGCATGGAAAAGAAAACTTAGGAAAGTAATGAAAGTTTAAACTCCTATGCTTAAATTATTGGCATACTGGAGCTGTGTTTTATCCCCATAAGAACAAAGCTGCATGGGACAGATTCACATTACTCTGAGGACAGGTGCCAAGAGCAAGTCTGTCCTCAGAGAGCAGCTGACCCAGATAAAAAATTACCAAACAGAAGGCTTACTTGTACACATAATTTTTTCCTTTATGGCACCTGCTATGTTGGCCAAGCATTGCAGCCAAACCATCTCCTGCCCCAGATTTGGATGGAGCAGCTGTGGTTCCCAGCAGCCCAGGGTGGCGGTGAGCCCGGAGCACTGCAGCCCGTGCTGGAAAGCTGCGTGCCGGCGCTCCCTGAGCTCACGCTCCTCTGGCCATGTGAGTGCGCTGGGGCTGCTGGAGCATCCAGAACTGTGTGCTTGGAGGTGTTTCGGAATGCTCCCCTAGGAGGGAGCTGGGAAACTTGAAGGCATTCACTGTGCTGCTGGGACGCTGTGAACGGCAGAATAAACTTTTCTGTAAAAGGGGCCATTTGGATAAATTCATCTTGTTCCCCAGTAATTTTTGGAAAGTCCTGTACACCTGCACCACAGGATTCTCTGAATATTAAGTAAAGACTTTTTATTTCATATAGACATATGAAAAATGTATAAACATGTATTTTAGAAATATTTCTTCTGAAAGAACTTGCACTTTGAATATATAGATGGCCAGACCTCAAAAGATGATTTAAGTGTTTTTTTTAAAAACAAGCCAAACATTTGCAAGGCATCTGTTTTTGGTGAGAACACACTGATGGTTTTGTAGAATATTTATATATATATTGATGCTTACAGATTTTTTAAAAGAAAACATTTATGTTGTGGTTTCTGAATCAAACAACATTAAGTATGTAAATAATGAAAGACTGGACACTTCTTTTTTAGTTGGTTTTTTTTAGGCTAATTTTTTCAGGATCTGGACTTAAAGATAACTTGAATGGGTTCATATGTAGTTAGGTGCCTTCAGACATGAAAAAATAAAGACTCATTTGTTTGAGAGAGATTTCATACACTTTGATTGACATTGAATTTTAGGCCTGAATTTCTTTAATATAAACATAACTTAGAAGTATTTCAGCTGAGTGTTGGACAAATGGAACAGCTGAACTGTAAAAAGCATAAGAATAATTAAGCCTTTTTCATGTGAATGTGTTGTGTACATTTTTTTATGAAGTCCACAGCCATGTGAAATTCCCTTCTTTCTGTAGCAACTGGTTTGGAGGACAGAAGAGACACAGGAGAGATTACTTGCCTCTTTAGAGATGGGTGTGTTTGGAGTTGTCATCATAATCCTCAATTTGTCCCAGATTTGTCAAGAAGATTTTCCAAGTTTTACTGACTCTTAAAATGAGCTCAGGTTGAACTTCTAAAGTATAGACTGCCTGTCAAGTTTATCCTATTTCTGCACTCCACAGAAAGTTTACTGTTTTGTTCCAAGCCATGGAAAACTCATGGTTTTGGTTGAGTACTGCTTTGGTTTTAGGGTTTGTATGAGCCCAGAAATCCTGAGTTAAACTCAGCACATATGAACCCTCAATAATAAAGAAAAGAAAAGAAAAGAAAAGAAAAGAAAAGAAAAGAAAAGAAAAGAAAAGAAAAGAAAAGAAAAGAAAAGAAAAGAAAAGAAAAGAAAAGAAAAGAAAAGAAAAGAAAAGAAAAGAAAAGAAAAGAAAAGAAAAGAAAAGAAAAGAAAAGAAAAAGGAGTAACACTCCTCCCCAAAAAGAAAAGGAAAAATAATACATTGAACCCTGGGGATGTGAAACTGCCAAAGTTCTCAGAGCTTCAGTATACGAAAAAGAATGTTATTGCAGCATGAGAAAATTTATTGTCAATAGAATAACATTATTTTTAAAAGCGTTGAACTTTCATGCTGCTTTTGGAAAAGATGTGCTAACTTCCTAACTTTAATTCTTTAGTCACAAACAATTCAAATATTTAAACTCAATTAAAAAAAAAAAAAAAGTGTCTATTTTTTCTGTCAAATCTATGGATAATCTAAATAATGTAACTAATGGCACATAAAGACATGAAAAATATTGTCCTGAGTTACATTAAAAAACTGTACTACCTAGAAAATTCTCAACTTGCTTTCTGTTATAATCCATTTAAATATAGAACTGAGAATTTTTCAGCCCCAATACCAATCCCTGAATTGCCACATAAAGTGATGCTATAGTCACTTTGATATCTGCATTCCCTTTCACAGGAGAGTGCAGATGAAAATTTAAACCTTATGAGTGACTTAGTCTCTTGGGATTGTTGCACAGTTTCCCAGATATTTTTCAGTATTTTATACAGTTTTCATCTTCAGCTCTGAATTCAGCTTAATGAGAATTGCCATCCTCTAGTCATGGTTTGAAAGACGGCAAGTTCCTTTCAATGTGTGAACAAGGCAGTACATTTCTGCTTGAATCAGACCTCTTGGATATCAATACACGTACAGTTTACAGCTGCTTTCTTCTGTTTTCTTACCCCTGAGAATAGAAACAGTCATAAAACTTTTTAATAACCGAATTTCAAGGGGAAGTAGACAACGATTCTACCTGTAAGGGGCCAAAAGAGCCACCAAGGAAAAATTACAGTCATCTTTCTCAAATACTGTTACTTGCATTGAGATAAGCACAATTCAGATGACTTGCAAACATTTCTGAGAGATAAGGTATGCACCTTCCTGTGAGGTGGCCCAAATGCCATGACTTTGCTTAGTAACTTGCTTGTTGCGTGGTCAGTTTGAAGAATACAAAACCAAATAGACCAAGCCACTGAGGAGGTGTTGGAAGGTGTTGGTGATCTGTTCATCAGTAACAGATGTTTAAATGATCATTACTTGCATCCAGATCTTTCAGTCTGTCCTGCACCCTGGCTGAAGACGATGGGAATTTTGCCAGCATCGTTCAAAATACTGTAGTATCTGGGCCTCCTAATTTTCTAGGATACTCACCATGGAAAGAACCACTTAAATAAAGAAGACCCCAAAAGTTTCTCTGTCATTAAAAAAGTCATTGTATGTGTGGTAAGAGAATCCTTCTGCAGAACTGAAGAGTATGCAGTAAATTTTGTGAGTAATACTCTCCATATTTTCAGAAAGGAAATAAACATTTAACACAAATTAGCAACATCTCTTTTTGTTTTGAAAACACGTTAACCATCCTTCAGGTAATACTCAGCATCTTTTCAGACAGGTGCAATGTTCTCACACTCAAGACAAACATGAGGAATGATGGGATTCCACTCTCCCAACTTACACTGGCCACGCAGGCTTCCAGTCAAAACCACTTTTTTGCACTCCCAAGATGAAAGAGAGAGGTGGACATCTGTGAAAGGTGACTTTCTTATATTTAAAAAGTTCGTCCTGATAAATCTCCTCTTTGTGTCTCTGTCATAAAGAGGGCCTAATTGACTAGCTTAGGCCAAATATTTCAAATTCAGCTAATTAATCTCATCTTGTCAGCCTAAAAGTGTGAAAGGCTGAGACACCTTTCTTCCCTGTGCTGAGACACCTACTTGAAGCCACCCCACTGTTGATTTGCTTGTTCCTCTTGCCAATGCTCTGCTGTATCTCTGATGCCTCAAAGCACTCAAGCAGAAAGAGCTTCCACCATGACCGCATCACCTTGCTGTTAGCAGCCATCTGTATCCAAAGGGAACACCAATGGTTTAGCCAATGGGCACCTATTCACAGACCTTTCCCACATTTTATGTCTCCACAAACAAAGCCTGACTGAAATACCTCCAACAGCTTATGACAGCTCAGTTTTGATTTAGTGTGTTTCTTAGTTTGCTGTTGGAAATTTACTGCTTCTCTTACAGGCCAGAAGCTTTCAGATTTTCAGGTATTCAGGTCAGAGGTTTTGCTTTGTTACCCCCAAAATCAAACTCATCTTAATAGCAGCAGTATTAAGACCCCCTCCCTACCTTCCCCTTAAAATTTGCTTTCTATCCCTTTGCCTCTCATGATTGGAACAGCATCAGCAACAGTTCTGTTCCACTGCTTTCTTATTAGGGAGTAGGCAGTGGACAATGACTCTGACCTCTGCTTGCTTGTGTGCCCATGCATCGCTACAAGGCCAGGCATACAATTTCATAGGTGTGCATTTTATAAATGTCATATGTGTAATGCAAATTAGTTTAGGGTTTCCAATTTATTTAGAAAATGAAAAATTCCTGTGCCTCTTATCCTTCTACTACAGGCTGCACTGTCTTTTAAATGACAACCTGATAAAGCAAAATATGTTTTAACGCCTCCCTCTTACATTTTCAAATCTAATTTATCTCCACATTTAACACATTATATATAATTCCATTTATTTCTCTGCAAAGTTTATACAGAGAGATTTATAAATTGTGTCATCTTTTGTAATTCTGTCTCCTTTTCTCATGTATGTTTACTTTTCTGTATTACAGAGATTTTCCATATGGAAACAAATTTTCATTCCCATTTGGTGAAAAATATCACAGGTAAACTTTGTATGAAATATTAGGAATACACACCATGGGTTCGTTTTTCTTTTGTTATTTTTGCTTTTTTTTTCTCCAGAGGTGGAAAAGGCTAAGAGAGTCCTTTCCAAAGATACAGAATATTAACATCATTCCTCAAAGTCTCATTTTTCATAACAATATTTCCCTTTAAACTTACATTACATGACCAAAAGATAGTTAAACAGTTAATGATATATTTATGTATACATAGTATGAAAAAATTACCTTTTTTCCCTGTTAAATCAAATAAATCTATGTATAATTTTATATGAAAAGGTTTATAAACCTGTTGAACAGTGCTCACTAAAGCAAAAAAGACAGAAGACAACAAAAAAGCAGAGAAAAAAAATTAAAATAAGTCCCTTTGAACATTTTGGGAAAAATAAATGATATTTTTTGTATTTGAGCAAAAGCAGTGTTTTGATTTTTCTGTAAATTTAATTTTAGAAATATTTAAATGAGTATTTGCATTACCAAAGTTCATCAAATTAACATACATGGGAAGTAAGGCACTTGATAAGTGCAAGACGAACAAAGCTTAGAGCATTAACAAATTATGACTGCATTGTATATGGCATTTTCAATTCTATACTGTTTAATTCTCCTCTTGGAGTAAAGTACACATCCAACAATAAAATAATGTCAAGGTTTTTTGATGTGAGAAAAAAAATAAATTTTATTGGAACATTTTTGTCATGAAGTCAATTACCATCATTGAAAATCCCGAAGGATTTCAAAATCAGATTAAGTTTCTTTTTCTTTTTTCTTTTTCTTTTTTCTTTTTCTTTTTTCTTTTTCTTTTTCTTTTTTTAAATTTTGTTATTAATTTGTAATCTGGTGGATTTTTACAGCCAATATGACTTCTTTATTGTTTAAAAAGACATGTCAAGAGAGGGCATATTGCATGATGCTGACATGGGATAACAAAACATAGCTGTTGAAATCTTTCATTTCAGTTTTACATTCTGTGCTTTGATTATATTTAAGCCATTTGCATTTTAACACAGGTAATATATGAGTGGAAAAGGTCTTCAAAAGAGCAAAACCTCCCACAGAGTGGGAAAGATTCCAGCTTTCATTAACTGTACAGCCAAATGTTGGCATGACACACCACATTAACTCCAAATTAATTAAAAATTTGATGTAGGATATCATAAAATTACTGGTCATAATTCTGTAGTCAAGGCTGAGTGTCATATTTATAAATGAGTTTTAAGACTGTGAGTCTAATCACAGTCTTAAAACTCATTAAAATTTGAAAAGACAACACTGGGGACAGGAAAATATATATTATAAACATCCCTTAAATAAATAGAGACTGCTTAAGCTAATACAGGTAATAAGCTCATAACATTTTACAGTGTTAAGATCATCCTGTGGCTGAGGTAAGTAGAGGTGGTCTAGGGATGTTCTGTACTCTCTTGAGTTCCCCTGCAGACTTGAAGCCCTGGAGATCATGTCAGTGTGGTTACCAATATCTTATAACAGCAGATTTTGGCACACTGTAGCATTCCCCCGTGTTTCCATACAATGACAAAAGCACACAGGGAGATAGTAGGGCCACCAAAGCAGAGATAAGTGGGTGAATCCTCACGTGACTGAGTTTCCTGCATTGTTCCTCTGCAATAGCAGGGCAAGAAAGCAACCATGTTCGAGAGAAGGATGAGCAAGGGTGCAGTGCGCAGTCACCAAATCATCTCACTTCAGTCAAGAAAGCTTTTTGGTGGCCTGCCCTTAAGCCATGCATAGCCTTGTGTCCCTTCCACGGTGGTTAACAAAATCATGGTGCCTGGTACTGACTGCTAGTAGTGGCTTCATCCTCACGTGGGTTGAAAGCCATTCTGAACCTGAGCTAACCACAAATCAAAACAGAAAACCAGTCCCCAGGCATGTAGTTTATAACATGGTACAAGAAGTAGGTTTGGAATAAAGTAGGAAGGAATAAATATTAGGTTGCGATAACTGAGCAATGGATTGACCTTATGGAGTAATTTCTAATGATAATTCTTCATTAGCCAGAAGGCAAATGTGGGCATTGGTGCTGTATGCAGAATATAGAAATTAATTAATTAATTTTAATGCGTACATACATTAAAGAATATAGAAAGAAACACAAACACACTTTTTACGCAAACCCCTACTCCTGTAAGGTTTAAATGTACTTTGCAACTCTCTAATACTTTGTTGTTTTCTCAGAGCTTTTCAGCAACCACGTTTTTACCTTCCAGGTATAAATAACTACAGGGGGAAGGAGACAGGTGTTTGAAAGAATTCATAGTTGAAACTATTCAAACTAGATGGTGTCTCTGACAAGAAAGAAACCTTTGTTTGTTTTATGTCTTTATCCTGAAAGAGATCAGAAAGCTGCTGAGAGTTGTAAAGTATGGTTATTCCATTTGATTTAGCAGTTGACAGGGTGTATAGACATTTTAAATCCCTCTATATACTTTGAACTTCTAATTGAAAGTCTTCTCTTTGTGATGTAGTTCCTTAGCTTACATTAAAGAATTCAATGGATTCAGTAATGTGGAACAATGCTTTGACTTTTTTTAATCACAGTGTGCCCAGTCACTAGTCCTAACCTGAAAAAAGGAAATAGCTCAGAGTAAATGCAAGTTTATGATGATTGGAAAGTAGATCGTATAAGCAACTTCCTGCCTGAGTTTTCTGGACTCTAATATATCAAATCAAATGAGATATTCAGAGTTTGTCAAAAGTGACACATAAGTCCTTATCACATATTTAGCCTCAATATTTTAAGATACAATTTTTAATATACAAGGACAGAGTCCTTGTATATGATAATACGTCCAAAACAAGTACTACTGATCTGAATGCTCTAGCCAGTTGAAGATTCAAGGCTGGATCAGAATTGCATGACTTGGATGGTGAAGTAATTTTGCCCTATATCTCTGACAAAGCAATTTGTTTTGACTTAGTATCTCAGTTTTCTGTTTGAAAGAAGCAACTTTTTCACAGCCCATTTTTTTCTTTTCAAAAAATATCGAATAGTGTCTCACATGATTTGGCCAAGTCACCGCGTATGCTATGAGGGCTTTACACTTTAAAAGAATACTTCAAGTATCAGTGGTATACACAGTCAAACACGCTTCCTTTTCTTTGCTGTAAATCCATATTTTCATGCCTTGGTAGTTAGCTTCAATTTGACCCATGAGTTTTTACTGAGAAAGTTTCTCCATTTTCTTCAAACAAGAATTTGCTCACCCCTGTCTGCCAGTAACAGACAGGACTTTCTGTATCTTGTTGAAATGGGAAACTGCATCCTCATTTTTTTTTTCTTAGGCATTGTCCTTGTTTTGATCAGTACAACCCTTAGTGGACCAAAAAACCCGAAGAAAATGTGTTCTGCGAGGGCTGCTGTGTTATGAGGAAGACAGCACTGATCACAGCCTGCATCACCTTCTGATAAAGAATTAGCAAAATAGGTAAGAGGTATGTGGTAGAACTGGGAGGAAATGAGGATTAGCCATCAGATGATGTTCTCTTTGACAGGTTAGTAGCTCAGTAGAAGCACGGATGGGCAGGCACGCAGGCATGCACATACACATAAATCTGCAAACCATGAAACAGCAGCCAGGGCTCGGGAGCTGTCATTGTCCTAATAGAAACATTTTAATTTGTGGTCTGGGAAACGCTTGTGTGCCCCCTGAGGATCAATGTCCTCTGCCATAACTGGCTTGGTGCTATACAATCACTCGGGTGAAGCACATCATCAACTGAGAAAATGCCTTCCCTTTGTAGCCTCCCTGCCTCTTCTGAAACTCTTAAATCCTTTCACAGACAAGATAAAATTAGTTGTCATTGCATATGACAGGCTTTTTTTGTCCCTGTAAACATGCATGTAGGAAGAACTCTTCTAAACAAGCAGAGAGCTCCTCTGTATCTCTGTATCTGTATCCTTTGCTATGTGGGATTAGAGACAAACTAAACAGCATCCTTTACTCCTCTCTAGTGTCAGACTTGCAGGCTAAATGCCTCCATTTTATATCAGTTTTGAAGAGTGAGGGTCAGAACAAATCAATCACAGATTCATTCCTTGAGTTCTTTAGTAGTATTTGATGGTATTATAAAGAGTACTTCTGCAGAAAGCTGCTGATTTTGCTGACTTGGCTGTTAGGAACATTCCTTTATTTTTCATGTCAGCCACCACTCAGGCATCAGTGTGACTTACCTGTCTCCAACCTTTGGGAAAAAGTATAAGTTATTCATAAGTCACATTCTGACTGTATGCACTTGTTCACTGCATACAAGGCAGCTTTGATATTCTCCTGCTTAGCAGTTGTTGGGGTTTTTTTTGGTGGGGTTCTTTTTTTTTTTTTTTTTTTAATAGCTACAATCTATTCCTCCAGGGAGTTCAGGAGGAAGAAAAACCTAACAGGAAGCAGGGTTTCAAGGGTCACAAAAAGTGGTTTGATGGGAATTGAGATGGTGGTCTACATGTGAAGATGCGAACTCTAGAAATCTAAACATGACAAAGATTTAGTAGTAGCACCATTCATCCTATGTATTTCATGTTTATCATCTGCAAGATGAAAACCAGATGGAAATGATGGGTTACAGGAAAATATGTGCTGTGTTACTTCGAAATCCTTACCAACCCCGTACTCTCCCACTGCCTGGCCAGTCCTGGTCAGCCACAGCACTTTGGGTTGTACAGAAACCCACCATGTGCCATGGTGTCATCATATAGTCATGATACATTTGCACAGCTCCAGAAAAAATGTATTTTAAAGAGTGGGAAAGAAGTAAAGAAGTGAAGAATTAAAGTAGCAAAGAAGTAAAGAAATGAAGTAAGGAATTTTGGTGGTAGCTTTCTGTAATGATTGAGATTTCTGAAACCTCAATGCAGATTTGGTTAGTACTGCTGAGTTCTTGTATACCTGCATTATGAATGAAAAAAAAAAAAGGAATATTGGGATTATTTTTCATCTATGTCTCACTGTCCTTTCTTCCTTAAAATCATTGAGGCAGGGGCTTTCTCCTTCTCCTATAGAGTGGTTAGCCCAGGTTGGTCCCATGGTTGAGCTGGTAATGTAGCTAACTACAACTGTCCAAATGCTGACTGGAGTAATGCACAGGGCTATCTGCCCTGATTTTGCTCTCTGACTTTAACTGATTAAATATACTGCCTGTATTTCATTTCCACCCTTCTAGAAGAGGAACAAATAGAATATTTTTTTTCTCTCCCTGACAGGATCCAGGAACTTGATGTACCTCTTTTAACAGTATAGTTGTTTTTGTAAGTATTGACAACCATTCACAGCCTTTATCCTGTGCCTAACTTGATGCTGGTCCAAGTCATTTAAAAGTGAAGCTTTACTATTCTTCAGTTCTGTGGAGGAAAACATAAGAGAGCTATGCTGAGGAATACCAAGCAGTAAAGTTCTTTTACAGCTGCAGTTTTCATCTGTCCATTGTATGAGTCTTACCTCTAAAAGATGGGTTTAGAAGAAATTAAGCTCTTTCCCTGACTATAAAGGACCTTCTATAGTCAACAAAAAAATAATGTGATTTAAAATGTCTGGGTTTTCCTTTGATTCTTGTGCACTGAATGCACTGTCAAAAAATGGTAATTATGTGATCACACAAATGCACAATACAATGGGCAACATCAGACTTAGGAGTAACGGAATATGTATGGCCTGCAGACATTGATTCTCAGGGTTTTTTTCTCTCTCTTGTTGAGGTTTTCTTGAGAGGGGGGAAGTTGTTTGGTTTTTTAATTGTTATTTTTGCTTGGTTTTTTTTTGTTTTGTGAGGCTTCTAGGACAAACTTAGAACAAAATATTCCAAAAAACTTCCACAAAACACCAAGAAATGTATTTTATTCTTGGAAGCTGGGCAGCCATGCATCTCAGAAAATCTGGGACAGAGTTATTCTTGAGGTCAATTAGTAAATTGCCTGTATAGTTCAAAAGTTGATGTGCGGGGGATATAGCAGTATTTTACCATTCAGGAGGGATTATCTAGTAAAAATTGAGAGTCCCAGAGGGTTTCCATATATCACTGGAGGAATTCTATCTGTGGTAAAGTAGAGCTGTTAATCGTTAAATCAGTTTCTCTTAAAGATTATTTTTCTCCTAATAATACTTTCCTGTTTATTTTTTGGACTTGATAGTGCTTTTTCAACTAACCTGCTTTTCAGAGGAATGTCATTAATTTTTCCAGAGACAAAAAAGTTTATTTTAAGTCTGGCCAGCAGGGACTACTGGAGTGACAGAAAGCAGAAAAGAAGCAGCAACTGAAATAAAAGGTCAGCTTGAACTTGTCACTGATCCTTGCATCCTAAGGATCTTGTTTGGAAAGCTGGGCTGTTGTTCAAGTGTTTGTTCAGCCTCCTAGGTGAGCCTTACAGCAGGGTTAATTTGGAGCTCTTTTATGTTCATTGGATTTGGGCATAATGGCATCCTAACCACTCTCTATGGTGTCTCCAATAGTTGCTGGTGAGACCTCCTTCCAAAGAGAAATCCAGTAGTAAAAGAAAGAGGCAAGTCAGCTCCTGCTGTGGTAGGCTGGTCTTGATTGGGTTCCAGCTACAAGAAACTAATTTTCAGACTCAAAAGGCCGGGGATTCAGTATATTACAAATTCAGGTCAGTCACTCCCCAGGGAGGGGAGCCATTCCTGAAATACCTTCCCTACACCAGGGAAATACCTGAAATACTGAAATACCTTCCCTACACCTTCTCTTTCTGACAATTCCAACTGTCCAATGTGAGTGAGGCATGAGAATTTCAAGTGTCAGTGCTGAGGGATGTTCCTGGTACAAGCACCCATTCCTTCAGCAATGAAGTGTCTGAGATAAACCCTTTCCTCTGCCCTGAGACGATACAGCCAATCAGCCATAGGGAAGCAATCACAGCAAAGGAAACATTCATCACATTGAGGCTTTTCTGCTAATTTGAGTTCAAATGGGCTAGAACCAGACTCAGTGCTTCTCCCCTCTGTATTCTTTTTTAAAAGTAAAATGAGATCTACTATAGTCTGAGTCAAACTGTATGCCAGCTTCCACATCAAAGTACGCTTGGATCTTTGTGCTTAGATAACATGTTTATTGAAGGCTAGCAATGGATCAGCTAAGCATTTAACCTGTTGGAACATACTTGCTGAAGAACTGGAACACTTGACAAAAATATGGATTAGGCATGTAGGATCTGCAGGTTGAACTCTGTGAGTTCAAGTTGTTTTTATCTTGGATCTACTATAATGGGATTAGAATTGACTAGAATATTGGTATTGATCCTGTTGTAATTACATTTTATCTCAGGTTATGAAAGGGTGTGGTGTTTTTTTTTGTGGGTTTTTTTTTTTTTTTTGTTTTTTTTTTTTTTTTTTTTGGTTCTCTCACCTTTTTAACTTAGCTTGTTGAATACCAGGTATAACAGGAACAATTGAATTACTATTGTTTTAAATTATGTTCCTCTGCTCTTTTTTCTATTTGAAACATCTCTTAATGGACAATAAAACCATACTGAAAAAGAAGATGAGAACTACATATTTTGATACACTGTAAATTAAAAAAACCCAGAAGTGTTGGGGATTAAAAAATAAAAGAAGTTAAAATGTAATGCACTTAAAAAAATGTAAAAGAGCTATATATATTTTAAAGTTAATTCTATTTAACACAACCTCCACAAGAAGGAAATATTTCACCTTTGGGTACCACTTGCCACACAGGTCTCCTCTCCTTCTCCTTCTCCTTCTCCTTCTCCTTCTCCTTCTCCTTCTCCTTCTCCTTCTCCTTCTCCTTCTCCTTCTCCTTCTCCTTCTCCTTCTTCTCCTTTTTTCTGCAAAAGAATAATGACAAGCTGTAATAATTTTGATTTCATCATTAGTAAGTGAAGGAATACCAGTGTTTCTGGCAAAATTTTTTGGGCCTTCATGACTGAGGTTTTAAGAAGGCACTGTCACCTTCAGGCTCATACGTATTTAACGTTTCCCTGCCACTGTTCTCTACGCTTTCTGTTTTATGTATACTACCTGCGTCCTTTCTGGCCACTGGAAGAGGGCACATCTTTCTGGATATGAAGGCATGTGTGCCACAGTACATCAAGTTCCAGAATTACTAATAAGCTAATAAGTCTCCTTGAAACAGAATTCCACACTTTTTTTTTTTTTTTTTTTTTTTTTTTAGTTAAAAATCCATTGTCAGCATTTTTGCAGCTCAGGGAACCTTTCCAGCATTTACCACCACAGAGTTTGGATATGAAGCCTCCAGCAACTCAGCTGGTATGGAAGGCAGAGGTTTGTTGTCACATTTCTGAAGGAAAGTTTTTGGACTGTGGTGCGTCCAATCCCTCAAACCTAAGCCCTTTTGAGTAGGAGCTAACAGAGAAGTATTTGGGAGCAAGAGACAAAGGCAGAGGACAGATAAATATTCCCAAGTCCCTCAGAGAGAGAGAAATGGATGTCAGGGAGTCAATCATCAGTTTAGGCCGAGCTGACTGATTCTTAATTAGGTGATAGCTGAAAGAAACTCCCTCTCTGCTTTGCTTTTGTGAGATCCCACAAGGATACTGTGTCCAGCTCTGGGGCCCCCAGAAACACAAGACATTGACATGTTGGAATGAGTCCAGAGGAGAGCTACTAAGTTGATCATAGGGCAGGAATGCCTCTTCTATGAAGACAGTCTGAGAGAGCAGGAGTGCACCCTGGAGAAGAGAAGGCCCTGGGAAGCAGCATGTCAGCCCTAAAGAGAGGTCCAGGCTGGAGAGGGACTTTTGGCAAGGGCATGTAGTGGTAGGACAAAGGGAAATGGGCTTAAGCTGAAGGAGAGTAGTTTAGGTGAGATATTAGGAAGAAAATTGTTACTGTGAGAGTGATGAAGTACTGGCACATTTTTCCCAGAGATGTTGCAGATGCCCTATCTCTGGAGGTGTTGAAGACCAGGCTCCGAGTAAACTGGTCAAGTGGAAGGTTCCCTGCCCATGACAGGGAGTTTGGAACTAGAAGATTTTTAAGGTCTCTTCCAACAGAAACTGTTCTGTGATTTTATGAACATCTCAAGAAGACTCATTCTGATTTCAGTGAAAGAGAACATGATGTGTGGAGGAAGCTCAGAGCAACCAGCAGGAACACAGGTCTTCATCAAAAGAGACTTTGAAGATCTCAGGGAAGCTCATAGGAAGCATTAAAATTTACTGTACTTTTAAATGGGAAAGTACAGTGGCTACATAACTGGACAGTGAAAAGTCTAAAAATGTTTAGTATCTATGTGTGTGCAAAGCTGGTCTGAAAACAGAACATAGCTTGGTCTGCAATTTTTGTGCAAGCCACTGAAATAGAGAATTTTTTTCTTAGGGAAAATTTGATAAAATGAGCTAAGTCTCATAGGCTAAATTCTCCCCAGTTACATAGGCAAGCTGCAAGTGTCTCAAAAAATCTGAATCAAAGTCAGCCTAACTTTTGGAAAGAGAGTCATGAAACAAGATTTTCACAGAATCCCAACATGAGAGCCAAGAGGATTTTCTTTAGATAGAATAACTCACAGTTGCTGAAATAAATTCATTTTCTTATCTGACATGCTCTGGCAAATTAGCCATGCCACACACCAGCAAAGCTCTTGGTGCAGCTGCTACTGACATCAGAGAGTTGGAATGTGTCTGCAGCACATCCACTGGGAAGAGTTACCAGTCATTCCCTGAAAGCAGGCAAGGTGTGAGAAACTACTGCACATCTAATGAGGCCACTTCTATCTTTGTTAAATATACTGTTTATGCTGAAGACGTTTTACAATAATTTAAAGTCAAACTTGAGTGTGAACTCACCTGACATGAGAAAGCCCAGCTGGGAGAAAAGACACCCTTCTCAGCAGTTTTTTTCTACTTAATATCTTCATTCTGGGAAATTTAAATACAATTGTTTATTTTCATTAGTCCAACTTCCTTGTCTAAAGTATGTTTTAAAGTTTTAAGTCAATAACTCTGTCTTGAATAAATAATGAAGAGTGAATAGGTAGCTAGAGACATCAGGTTCCAAACACCTCTCCAGCTCAGAAGAGCTGAGGCATATCTAGCATTACTTCACACTCTTCTGACACCACCTCTCAATAGCAAAACATCGTGACGAATTTCAATCAGCTTCAAAACATTCCTTTTCCACTGAAGAGCTTAATATATGTTCTGCAAAAGGAAAAATTGCAGCAAAGCCCAGCTGAAAAATGCGAAACCCACACAGCAAGAGAGCAAAGGATAACAAATTAGATGTTGTCCACCTAGCCACTCCGAGCCAGCTCCTAGCTTGAGGATTGCTGAAACCATCCTTCTTGACGGCGGTGCCTTCTGAATGTGCTCAAAGCTTCACAAGTACCCAGTGAGCAGGTGAGGACTGTCTTTGAACATGTCACCTGTGGCATCACAAGGTCTCCATAGTCCTCCTGTATCAACAGGCTCTAACTCCTTCCCTCTTCAAATATTAGTACTAATTTTCTCAAAGATGTAGCTAGACCCTTAGATATAGCAACACATAATTTATAAGCTGCAGTTGTTTGTGGGTTTCATACTGATCTGTACTTACACTTACCTTTTCCAGAAAAGAAAGTAGCAAAGGTATTCACGTGAATACTTATATTTAAGTCCTGATCTGAACCTCACTTTGGTGAACCTGCAAATATATCACAGTAAAACAGTATAATTTCATGGAAGGTTATATCAAATTGTTGATATAAGTAGTTTCTTAAACAGACTATCAGGCCTAGTCGTAATTTAATCTAAGACCTTATTTTTCATTCTTTTCACTTCAAACTCAAATAAGTCAGTTTATATGGAGAGAAGGTCAAGCAAACCTCTTCAGCTTGCTCTCAGAAATGTCTAACTGCTGTGGAATATAGCTGAGAACAGCCACTTAACTGCTTATTTGAACACTCCTGCTATGCATCCAACAAAATTGTTGGGTTTAATGTGTTGTTTGGATCTTTAAGTGCTATAAAGAGCACATACAGCCAAGGTAGTCTAGGGAGCTCCCAGCTCTGTTGTACACTTGTAGGTACAGCTGCAAGCTGTTAAGCAGCTTAGCGAAATTGTAGGAGAGGCATAGCCTCTCTAATGACCTTTAGGTTATAAATCTCAGAATTCAGAGTGGTGCTGCTCTTTCTACATCCATATGGTCTGTGCATCAGGATTTCTTGCAAGGTGTCCTTAACCTACCAGAAAGGTGCTCTTCATGTGGATGTTTTCTACATGAATACTCAGGGAGCTAAAGGCTCCATGCTGCAGTGATAGCACCATGCAGAGCTGCTTGTGAGACAGTTAATCATGTTAATTATGGTGTTGGAAAATTATTTGTTCTGAAAGAGGTGAGCAATATCTGCTGTAAAATCCAGAAGTTCAGCTGCAGATTTCTCAATAATTATTAATATCTGAACTGAGCTGTGGAGCCCGTGTGACTTCAGGGTGCAACAATTATGAAGGAAGTTATAAACCTTTTGACGGGGGAGTTCATTTTGCTTTTTTCTTCCTTTAGACCCTTCTGAAGACTGCATAAACCGTTTTAATATAAAAACCCAAAGTTATGCCAAATGTTTACAATGAAACCAAAACCATATTACAAATTTGGAATCCAGCATGGGGTTGGTCAATGCTTGCACGCCTTTTGTGAAAACTCCTTTGAGAGAACTCGGGCTGATATATGGTTTTGAGCTGGAATTATAGGAAGCAGAATTCTTGGCTGAGTTTCATGTTGTATACTCTGAGTTCATTTCAACCTGAGAATTATGCAAAATTGAAAGCATGAAAATTCTTATGGATCAATACTGGGAAATGCACTGAGGAACTGTTTCCATGATTCCTTAGAGCTTCAGGGCAAGCATTTGGTGTTGTTTAGCGCACAGAAGCTGTTTGTGATTTTCATTACTAAGGTCTTCAAGAAAACTCTACTTTGATGAATTGCTGCAGATCACTTAAAGATAGTTTCTCTATGTTTATTTTCTCCCTACCAACATACTACAGAAATGAAAGGCTTAGCATAAACATCAGCCTAAATACGCATAGCTCATTTATAGGCAATATAAGATGAAGACGTATATTTCTAGATTTGAGGTGCAAACTGGATTTTGAAGTACCTTTTGGATAGCCCCAGAAATCAAAAGTAACAATGATCCCTCTGGTATGCAATCATGTTCAGGTTCCGTCATGAGAAAAAGCCGAGCTACTTAGACATGTCCAAGGCGTGGGGAGTGGGAAAAGATTAGATAATTCTCTAGGAAATTCACATGGCTAGAGTAGTATAGTGTAGAGTTTTGATGGGGAAGAGCAAGTGTAGTACGGAAAACTGATATTCTGTCAAGAAATGGAGAAGACCTGGAATAATATGGAACCTGGAGACAAAAAGTGGTGTATTAGGCTTTGCAAAGGAATAGAGTATGTAGGAAGAGTCAAAATTAAAAAAAAAAAAAAAAAAAAAAAAGGCCAGAAAATGTAAAACAAAATTAAATTTAAAGAACTATGTGTTTTGTGTGTAAAAGTGTAGTTCAGTGTCACCTCAAAAAGTGTTCTTTAACACTTACTATGTAAGTTTATAAATTCCATCCATAGCTTGCATCAATACTTCAGGAATCCAGTGAAATTTACTTAAAATGTCAGAGGCCACAATTCCTTGATGAATAAAAGGTCATTAGAAGAACCATACGCTGCTTACTGGAGAGCTCTTTCTGGGAGGAAGAATAACAAATACAGTACCAATGTGTAAACAACTCCCTCTTGCCTTTTTACTCACTTGGAAATTGACCTGCCAGTGGACATCAGGGAGTAGAAAGAAAAGACCAGAAAAGAACCTGAGTCTTTCATTCCTTGAAGATGGCAGGCAGGAGAAAGAGAGGAAGCTTTATCAGTGCCTTCAACTTTGTAGCAAGACTAGAACAATTTCTCATGGCAGTAAGTCCCAGCTGCCTAAAGCAGAAATAGAAAAAAGACACAGTAGCTAGAGGTACCATAATGCAAATAATGAGGAATTTACCTTAATGAAAATAGATAAACAAAAACACTGGGCACTGAAAAACAATAAACATAAAAAAGAGATTTTAATATCTTTACAACTACCTCTCAGAGGTAGTCAGAGTAATTCTGACTATCACTGAGGGTTCCTGTTTACTCATTTAACCTAATTTTTTATTGTATTTCACTTTCAGCTTCCAGATGCAAATATTTGGAAAGTCTGATCATATACTTAGTGAGGGAAAATAAATACCTCCACAGCCCCAGGTATGTTCTGATATTTCTTCATAAAATCATAGCTCCATATCCTCAGTTGTTTCTGAAGTAGTTTTGCATTACTCTTTTCATGTCTGCACTACTCAAGCCTATTAGAGGTCTTTTTATTGCTGATGAAGATTTAAAATAAACATAAATATTTTCTTTCCTATCTAGACATTTACTGGAAGTTTATAGCAAGCAATGAAGGACTCTTACCTTTCATTGATCAGATTCAATGTTGTTTAATACATGGAAATTGCCCAGGAGAAATAGATAACCATGATTTTGCTTACATTCCATCACTGTGGAGGATGTAATTTCCGTTATACAGATTGGACAAAGTAGCTTTGGCAATGCAGACAGCTGTAAATATGAATCTTAACATTAAATTCATACAGGCATAGTTTAAAATACCCCACCCTGTGGGGGGAAAAAAAAAAAAAAAAGAAAAAAAAAGGAGAATTTACTTCTATAAGGGTAGGTATATCAGGAACAGGTGTTCTTGATTCAGGAATACCAGGAGAGAGTACTTTGTAACAAATATATCTCAGGATCCTTAGAAAATAGTCTTACAGAGCATAATGAGCATAAAATTGTGAAAAATAATTTGATTTTTGCCCTTAAAATACACAAACAAACAAGCTGGTCAATGTTCTAGCAAGTTAAATCAGAATGTGTCTGTGTTTTAATTGAATTGATGAACTAATATACTGGAAATCTGGAGATAATATCAGAGGGAAGTATTAGTGGACATTCATGGTTTGAGTTAAATATACTGAGAAGCTGTGAGTCTTTTGGCTTGAAGTCATTCTTAGCTTTCTAGCCCAAGTAGTAATAACAACAAAAAAAGTCTTTCCTTATTAAATCCATCTATTATAAATATCACCTAGCAGCTGTACAGCCCACTTTATCAGGAAGTGTGCTTGAGTTCAGATAAAGTTTGTTATCTCTACTGAAGTGACCACCCTGTGAGATAGGAGCAGCCCTTTGTGTTTGCATAACTCAGAAAATATCTTCTTCAACACATAATCCCTCTGGCCTTTTCTCTACAACATTAAATCAGAAAATCTGTTTTCCAGTGACACAACAGCCCCAAAGTAAGAGAACTTACACTCTGCAGCATCCCATACCCAGCAACAGTGAACTTGCCAGGCAACCTTGTTCACAGTCCTAAAGCAGCAGCAAGTTGTGTCTCAGCTATCTGTCTTGCATTGCTACTTCAATTTTTCTGATAACAATATGCAGAGTGGAGAGCCTCTGTGCGAGTGTCAATCAAAACTAGATAAAAAATGTTCTGTTCTGAGCAGGGTGACTGGCAACCTCGCTGGTCAGATTTGCCATCTCAATACTGGCTACTACAAAGAGGTTTCTAAAAACTGCAAAATGCAAGAAAATTTTCAGGATGTAGAGGGAAGGGACTGTAGATACCTGATCACAATGCCTGTGTAATGGAGAAATTGCTTAATGAATCTGAGTTCTGGCCTGATCCCTTCCATGCTCTGTTTCAGTGTGCAGATTTGTGAAGGTTGAAACTCCTCATAACTAAGACCTGGTGGGTTGTGGTTTTCACAAGTCTTGTCTGTTTTGTTATCTTTTTTGGAGGTAACTTTTTGTAAAGTTCGTAATTTGATTCATATTTCATATGTTTTGTCTTATATTTCACCACTAAAAAGAAGTTTACAACCCACCCCACCAAAAAAAAAAAAAAAAAAAAAAAAAAAAAAAAAAAAAAAAAAAGAGCCCCACCACAAGGAAAAAACGGCAGGAAGGTGGGTAGGCCAATAAATTAAACTAGAGAAGAAAAGAGAACGAAAAGGACCTCTACAAGTAAATACTTAGAGCTGGCCAAAACGCTCTATGCTGTACCCTCTTCCTGTCTGCCTTTGTCTCCATGTCATGGTTGAGCAGGAATGGGATCTCTAATCACCAAATTTTAATATCAGTTTGGATGGAAAAAATGATGTATTCTTTCTTTTTTATTATTAGTATGAGAACTCAACATACGAATGGCTCAATTCCCCACTGACTGCATTAGTTCATAATGACAGGCATGTCTTTTTCAGAAACAATTTCTCCAAGTATATTTGAAAATAAGACAAAAATGAGTTTGTTTACAAACTGAAAGTTTACTTTGTAGGCTGGAGTTCTAAAGCCCACAGTAAATTCTGTAATAAAATTTAGCATCATAGTATTTCTCAAAACTGAGAGAGGACAGAAGTTTTAGGCATTTTAGGGTTAAAAAGGGCTGGCAGAATTAAAGTGAATCATAGACAAAGGGGCCAAATGTTTTTCAGACATGTCAACATGTAAGTGATGAACACTTAATCCCTCAGTAACAGGTTAACCTGCTGCTCTGTTCTAGCCATGAGAAATGTCACCATGAGGAGTTCTCTCACTTGTCATTTGGACTGTGTCAACCTGCTCAAATGAATTTGCTTCAAAGCCCAAGCTAGTTTACATACTGAAGCACTAAACCAGCTAATTTTTACTCTCAGCTGCAAACATTTTATTCTCAAATCATTCTTCCCTTATCACCTCTCTTTCTTAAATGTTTTCCTAGAGACTGATGGCTAGTGGGAAAGTTTTGCATTGGGGAAGAGGGAGAAGAGTCAGATTTGGGGGGAAAAAAAAGTTCTTTTATAGTTTAATGTTTTGATTTCAGACACTTGTTACTAGTGTTACACTCACTGTTGCAACTTTTCATTAAACTATAATGCACTTCAGATGGTTGTGTACTCTGCTTCATCTTCAGATGAGTGTTTTAACCTTTCAGATAGCATCACATAAAACAGTGGTTAAACTACTCATCTGAGAGGTGAGAAACTGAGACGGTGTAGAAGCCCAGAAGATAAGAAGCTAAAGTGTATGTCTCAAACACCGATAGCCAGATAGCTGTGGAGCCAACCGAGAATTGTTGGGAATAACAGCCAAAGATTGTTGGTAATAACACACTGTGAGAAAGAACAGGATGTGGCTGGAAAAGGGGGCTATATGGGTGTAGGGACAGCCCTTTTCTGGGAAAAGATGTCCTTTTTCTAGTTACTGGAGCACAACACAGTACAGAACCAAGACTGAGAAGTAGTCATGGACAGTAGGGGCAGATATCAAGATCACCAAAGACCACAAACTCATTTCCAGAAAGGTCTAGAAGAATGAACTGCACAAAGTTAATTTGGATAGGAAGCAAGAAACTTATCTCTAGGGTGGAGAAAACTTATCTATAAAAAGGCAGGCCCACAAAGCCCAGGCATGCAGGCACCTACAACTGGAATGACACTGGATCCAGAGTTAGTGATCTCTTTTTCTCTTTTTCTTGCTTTCCTTCTCTCTCTCTCTCTCCCTTGTTTTAATTCATCTTTCTTTCTCTTCCTTTCACCGTACCCATCTATCTAAACTCCACTGTTACATTCTTGTACTAGAAGGTCAGGGGCTAACATACCAATTTCCATGCCAAGTATGTAATTTACTAATAAACTTCTGCAGCTGTTGTGGACCCTCTGACTTCTGTTGTTCCTTTTAACCACGAGTATCTATGAGTCATGAGTGCTCCTTTTCTCTTAAGAGTGGGACATCACAGAAAGAAGGTATAGAGCAAACTTCTACATGATTTGCCTGACAACTGAAGGAATAGGATGTCTAAACTACAAGCCTGTACTTCCCATAACTTTGAATGGACCAAGCATGTCCTTGTTTGCATTCAGTTTGCTGGTGGGAAACATGAAGGTGACAAAAATTATTCCCCTAGTGCTTTGGTAAATCACAACGGTGTTGCAAACAAAAACAATGATGAAGTACAGCTCTCATAGCAGTGGAGTGTAGCTCTTGTTTTTCCTTTCCAACCACAGATCCAGATTCTGAAGGAGGTATTTCTTTGAATGATTCAGAGAAAGACAGACTTCAGATCAGCATGTTGGCATAGCTGGTAACTGGCTATTGTCAGAGTGGAAGGAAGTGTGATATACAATTGTGTGTGCTGCACTGACAATACATGTGAGTAAAACCAGATTCACGAACATCAATGACCAGCCTTCAGAAGTACGTGGCCATTTGTACTTTAACCTGGAAGGCGTGGCTTATGTTTGACTTACGGATGTTCCATGGCAACATATTTTGACAACGTAGCAGAATTTGGTATTTTATTTTGCAGTGGCAGAATATTAACTCCCAAGAAGATTTCTATGTGATCAGACTTTTTTTACAAGACCAGAAACTTCTGTTCTATGGAGAGTTTAATGTTTCCACAGCATTGGTTTTTTGTGGGCTATTTTTTTCCCATAAGAGATGTTGTTTCCCAAGTCTATGAATTTTCAGCCAAAATTCCCTTTCCCCTGCTGATCTGCTCTTTGTCAACTTTATGCTCGGATCCTTAACTCCAGCAGAGAGATGGAGGCATTTCAAGGATGGGCAGAGTAACTCTTTTATGGATATTATTTGTAAGTTGCTCTGAGATGGTAGGCACTATATAAATATAAGATATCATTACTATTAAACTGTCATTCAGCATCATCTTCAATTTATTTCTCTTGGAAGTAATATGGAAATAATATTCACCATAAAAACTGGCTGATAACATCTACTGAAGCAGCTGGTATCCTGAGCTGTTTGACAGAAGTAAGTTCTTATGTGAAGCTTGACAAGTTAAAATGATGGCAGACACTGTATAAGTTTCTGAATGTGTAGTTCAAGCATCTTTTGTCAACAGATTTTCTGAGTATCTGCCTCACACCTTCCTGCTCATCAAGAGCTCTTGATTGTATTAAGCCACATGTTTGTGGTAGTGCCTACACCGCTAAGGCAATATTTTCAGCCCTACTCATGCAGTGACATGAATGTTTAAAAGTTTGTGTGTAGAGACCTTGGGAGTGTGGGTTGAGGGGAAAGAGTGCTTGACTGAACTAAGGGAGAAGCCATTATTCTGCCAAATGTTTCTTTCTGTAGGGAATGAAGGAGGAGGTAATGGTTTGAGTAAGTACAGGGCAAACCAGTGCTACGTATATGAATCTCTAGCAGCTCAGTAGAAACAGAGCAAGGAAAGCAATGTACACAAGCTGTTAAAAACATCTTTTTCTCTCATTAAAAAAAGAAAAAAAAATTTGTTCAATGCATCCATCATTAATGAGGTTCTTTTTGGATAAGATAGCCATAGAGCTCCTGAGAAAGATTGTTTGTATGTTTTGGTCTTCCTGTCGATAGACTGAGGCTTCCTAAGGTAAGAAACAGCAAACAGAGCATTTATTTCCAGAAAATATCCCATCCCAGCCAAAACCTGAGTAGAGAGCTGAAGGTGAGCAACGATGGAGGGAAGATATCAATTTGGGACTTGGCTGATCACAGTTCACCTGTTTTATCCCAAAGAAGATCTGTCTATACAATCCAGCTGTTGCTGAACAGGGTCTGTTATGAATGCAGACTTGGCTAGTAAAATCTCTGCAATAAAAACATGTCTTTGATGTCCAGCCCAGTACATAAAAACCAAAAATATGCTGTTACCAAGGTGAATGGGTGAATGGTTTGGGTTAACATCTGAGCAGTTACAAAAGTCACAAGCTTGGAGAGATTTAAAAAACCAATTGAAACATCCACTGAAGCCAGGTTTCTGGTTTAAATTTAAAAGAAATGAAAATATCTAATATATTTTATGGAGCTGTCAGGCATGAAATTGCATCTTTGAGAGTCTGAAAAGCACTGAGAATTTAATACATGTATCTTAGGTAATGACATACAAATAAAAGAGATAGCAAATGATTCATGATGCAGTATACTAAATTCCAGACTATGCAGCAGGGGAGATGTATGTCTGAAGATAGCATGTGGCATGATTATGGTACTGTTTTTCCTTCTGGTAAGTGCATAATAAGAGAAGAAGTACACATGGCAGATTTACCCTCATGTGAGAGAATGATCCTGAAAAAGAAAAAAAGATAATCACAAGCTTTCATCTAGAGAAAAAAGTGTGTGAGCAAGGTTTTATTTTATCAGATAAAAAATTTTCCTAGGAGAAATTACGGGTTCTTGCTTTCATCCTTTTCTACTTATGAAGGAAAGCAAAACTTGGTTGAACATGGCCACGTCTGGTGTCTTCTAGAAGATCATATATATATATCCTGTCTATATGCTTCATTACTTCAAAGAAGAGGCATGATAATCAGAGGGAAGCTGAACCCTATACAATAAAGAGGGAGGTAGGAGGGGGAAAATAAAAGAAGAAGAAGAAAAAAAAAGAAGTAGGAACAGCACACTCCTGAAGGGTGCAGCTCTGTTTCCATCAAATCTATATTCACAGGGACTATAAAATTGCAAGATATAAATTTATGTATGCGCTTCATATTTTTCTGCAAAAGAAGAATGCTTTTATTGACTTTTTAGATCAATAGAGTTTTCCAATAATAATTTCTCCTTCTTGTAACTCCACAAGAAGATACTGATGGATTATCATATACTCTTTTCTTCACAACCATAGTGTACAGCCCAACGGCCTCAATTGCTCAACACATTTCAGACATAATACCTTCTGCATAGAAATGCTGAATAAGGAAAAAAACTTAATAATTCAGTATGGTAAAACAAAGGTCAGGCAAAGAAAAACAGTACCAGTAAAGTTCAGTAAAGCTTAGGGAAATCTTTCTTTGGCAACATCTGAATTTTTCATGAAATATCAGTGGCTGTAGCAGGAAGACATGTGTGAGTTGTAAGACCACTTGGATAGCAGTATTTCCATCTAGAAAAACAAAATCAAAAGGAATGTTGTGTGGTGTTAGTAGAAGGAACATGAGGAGATCTCAAAATCTTTTCCCTTCAAGAATGGTTAATTTAATTGGCTTTAGCAGTTCTGAAATCTAGTATACATCTCTATAAGTTACAGCAGTTAAAAGAGGGGTGTAATAAACCGTAAAAGAAAAGAATAGACAGCTTTGAGTACAAACGCAAGCCAGCATCTGAGAAGTGAGGGAATTGAAGGGTTTGTCGACTGAGGCAAATTAGAGCATAATCAAGCTCTCAGCATTATGAGTCTTTGTCCCCCTCTGGTGACTGCAAAGCTGCAGAGGTCTGTGAAGCATTTAGGTTGAAAAGGCAGGGGGTGGTTGCTGCTGTTCTGTTTTGTTTTAAATCCAGGCAGGTGCAAGTAATCCTGGACTATTCTTGCTCCATCACTGCTAACAAGCCATGCAGGAATATCCTGTTTCATGAATTATACCTGATAAACCTAGACACAGAGCATTTCTGGCTGTGAGTTTTCTTTTGTGCCTAATGGGTCTTTATGGAGTTGGAGGCAGGCAAAATCCTTTACGTGTGGCTTCAAATGGCTTTTTCATGGATTATGAGGGGAGCGGATATTGGGATTTCAGCATCACAGAGTTGCTTTTTTTAAAGACAGCCGTGTCTGTGTTCATGCTCACACCTGTGTGTTTGTAGGGTGCAGAGTGGAACAGTGCTTTGTGCCTATTCACATTACAGTTCAGAAGGAATATGATGAGAGTCAGACCTTTTCGATGGTGTAGTTTTATTGTATCATCTTGCTGAAACCACAGTTATTCTTAGCTGCTAATTAAATGCCAGCTAAAAAGTGTACAATATGAACATGTTGATTATGAAAATACAGATCTGTCCAGAGGTCAAAGTAAGCATTAAGAAGGGATAGTTAGAGTGAAATAGTGGGCTGAAGTCACCAAAGTTATGCCTAATTCCAGGTTATCTGTACACTATTGGCTAGTGCATTGCTTTTAGTCACCCATCTATTCCAATAACTGCAGAGACAGAAAGTGCTTCAGAAAAAGAAACACCAAAAGAAAGCACAGTAAATGGGTATTTGCAGAAAATGAGAAGAAAAACTGAGAACTGTTGTAATTCTGAATTTCTCTGTTCCCTTCCCTACAGTGCTCTTATTACTAACACAAAAAATTAAAGGCCAGACAAATCTTTCCTGGTCACAAGAGGTAATGATGGTATCCCTTCTTTCTCCCCAGTACCACCATCTAACCAGAGGCCTTGCTTGGAAAAAGTATAGATACGGAGGACACTTCCTTGGCATTGTGAATTTTGGTAATTCAGAGTAAGGAAGAAATTTTTTCTTTTCCTCAGTGGAACTGCATGCTGGGTTCATGCACCTGAAGTGACCATTATGAACCCGTTTCCCTTGGGAATCTAAGCTGAAAAATACATTGCAGATGGTAGTCTAGCCAGCATCAGCTGAATTATCAAGTGACGTTTCACCAACTGGTACTACACTAGTCAGCAAATATTATCATCTGGATCTCAAACGCTAACTTGTTGGAAATTCTCTTAACCTGTTTCTTTACTGTTTAAACTGAATCACCAGAGTGATAAAAAATTGCATCATTTTATTGCTGATGTCTTCACTCTGTGAATATTTATAGAAACTCATCCCTCAAAGAGTCTGTATTTGCATATATTTGTTTCAGTGGAACCACTCTAAACCACTTTTATTATCTGATGTTCCTTCAATATTTAGAATATATGGGGTGTAGTTAAAGGCCCATGACAGGATGAATCCATGAAGTTAGTGGACTCTGTAAAATATTTCTTTTGATCGCCGTCCTGGAGGAAGAGTTTTTTTCCACAATATACACAAACATTTCTAATGGTGTTATGCTAATTTTTATGTATTATCCCACCACTACTGAGATCACCCATACTACCAGCACTCTGTATGTCACGAGCACAGTGCAATTACATAAATGGACACATGTCTGAAGCTAAAACTAACATTTTGGAAAATATCTGTAGATCCTATTTTATGTTGCAGAGAGGAACACAAAGTGCAAACCCCGAGAGCTTTAGTTATATCGCTAACCCACTGACTTGGAAAAAACCTGTACTAGAGAAGACTACTGGATTATTGTTAATGCATCAAGGGGTATACTAGTCTACTTATTTATCTTCTCATTGAGCCTAACAGGAGGCAGAATTGTACCTTCTGCATGGCTCCGAAGTGCTGCTGCAAGTCTGTTTGCCTGTCTGCATATAACAGATGTAGCTTCTGAAACGACGGAAATCCCCCCCAAACAACTAATTTAAAAGCATCCAAGTATGGAGAAAAGTGAGAAGTGATAATGTCAAGACCCTTGTGTCTAATTACTATGTCCAGGAACATCTTTCAGATATTCAATTTGTGAATGGTCAGGGAGGGTTAAATCTTCAGGAATGTTGGAATGATGTACCTTTGCACACTCTTTGTCACGGCTTTCCTTTTATTTATGGTAATTGGGAAGTAATGGTATTCTGTCACATCACCTGTGCAACATCTGGCTTCAGTTTTGGTAAAGTTGTGCATCAAAGGAGTTAAAATTTATTTGACTATGTTTGGCACAGGTCAGAAAACATTTGGCTGTCAATACACAGGTAGATTTATGGTTACTCATGGATAGAAAGAAAGATTTGAGCAGATTTCAGAGAGATAACAATGCTCTTTTCCTTTGATTAATCCATTGGATTTTTATTTTTGTTCAAGTCAACTTCCAGCAACAGATGCAAAATGCACCTGGTTTTGACGGCACATTACAGGGTAATATGAAGGCTGAAAAAAAACCCTCAAAAGGCTGATCTTTTATGCCTTGAGAGGGAAAATTTTTGTTTTGATCATCCTCTGAACAGTAGATAAATCAAAAATATCATGTCGATGTAGTGCCCAAGCTTAAAATTATGTCTTAACCAAATCTCTTTATGAGTCCTATATTGATTTACTGTAACTTCCTCTAATTGTGGACCACAATTACTGATTCACAGAATGGCTGAAGTTGGAAAGAACCTCTGGAGGTTATCTGACCCAACTTTTCTGCTCAGGCAGGGTCATCTAGAGTTGGTTGCCCAGGACCAGGTGATTTTTAAATATCTTCAAGGATGGAGACTCCACAGCCCCTTTGGGTAACCCGCTCCAGTGCTATCACCCTTGCAGCACCAAAGTGTTTTCTGATGTACAAATGAAGCCTTCTGTGTTTTAGTTTGTGCCCATCGTCACTGTTCCTTTCACTGAAAGAATTTGGCTCCATCTTGACCCTCTATTAGGATATTTATTTCATTGATGAGATGTCTTTGAACTGTCTCTTCTCCAGGCTAAACTCTCAGATATACCAGCAGAGGTGTTGCAGCCACTTTATCAATTTAGTGGTCCTTTGATGGACTTTCTCCAGTATGTCCACATCTCTTTTGTACTGAAAAACTGCAGATGTGGTCTCATCAGTGCTGACTACTCAGAGAATACTTGACACTCTGATAGCACCCTTGTTGATGCAGACCAGGATACCTTTGATTCAAGGATATGTTGTTGACTCAGGTTCAATTTGATCATTTTTTGGATAGGCATCAGATCCCCTGCTTTGTCCAGTTTCTCACATCTTCTTTTATCCAGCTGTTTTTTTTCCTGCAATATTCGGAGCAAATTTAGGTGAGAACTCTTTTATGCATTTATCTGAATGTGTTTTTTTCATGTGAAATATTTCCATTTTACTACGTCAAATACTAGGGATTATTTCTACAGGAAATACACAAAATTGATCTTTCTTTTCAATTTCTACTGTATGCTCAAGGTTGTATTGTACTCCAGTTTCAGCAGTGCCTTAACAAAGATGCACATACTTGTGCTACAGACTGATCATGACACAGGTGCCAAATAGTGTTCCTATTCTGCCTCCTCATTAGTGCAGACAGTTTAGGGTGTTTGCATGCAAAAGTATATCAATAGGAAGTTATTGGGGTCAAGTGAAGGTAGAAGGTGTTATTTGCCTGCCGAAAAATATAACTTAGCGGGTATTTCCCTTTAGCACATCTGCACCTCTAAACTCACAAATATGAGGAATCATAAAGATGTTTTGAATTTAGGAACCATTCCACGGAGCGGCATTGTTGCCATTGCATCAGAAATTAAGAAATATGACTGTTCACACCCTTTCTTACTTAAAAAAAAATTGTTTACCAGTGTGAGTGTAAAGGCAAGGCAAGGCTGCAGTTCTATCCAGAGGTAGATGACGGAGTCTGTTTGAAGTAGATCTGCTGATCAGTGAGAGCAGAAGGACAGAGATGGTGTGGAGAGTGCTGGAGCCTGCACTATGTCTACTTGCCAGCACAGGACTATGAGGTGGTGCTGGCAATCACTGCCTGCTTCAGAGAGGACATCACTGCACACTGGGCTGGGCTGGCAGCATCAGTAGTCACCTTGGCTCTCTGGCAGCCTGTACATACACAAGCGGAGCAGCAGTCCATGGCTATGTAGAAATACAGGCAGAGGTTTTGCTCACTCTGCAAGTGGGGCCATCCTGAAAAAATGCAATATTACTACAGCTCTAACAGCAATGAAATTTGAGAAATGAGGAAGATTTCAGATTTAAGTGAAAAAAAACGCTCAAAAATATTGAAAATCCTTCACAGTGTACGTGAAGAATGAAATTTAAGCAAATCTTAGGCTTACTGATGGTTTATGAGAGATTGTTTTGGAGCTCATTACTTCAGTATTGTCTGAAGGCAGTCAAAATTCAGAAGCTGAGACAAAATTATCTTGATAATAATTTCATTTGTGCCATCTCAACCTCTAGGCTTGTGTTGAGACTCAAAGTATGAATTAGGTATCTGAAGGGAACTACTTCTCTCATTTCATCAAGTTCACTGACAAACTTGGCCCATGAAAACTAACTCAAAATTTCGTGAGGGCATTTAAACACTAGTTTGAAGTCCGATTTACAGCAGCAGAAAGAAGACAAAACTTCATAGATGTTTGACAGAAATTTAAAAGTGAGCAACTTGGAAACTGGAAATAGATGGTACAAGACTTCAGGAATTGATAGTTTGCTCAATGAATGCATACCAATAATATTTGCATCCAGTATTTTGGCTAGTTTTTATTACAGTGTAAAGATTAGGCAGAAGCCCCCCTTCTTGCACACTGCGAAGGCATATGCCACACAAGCAACTCCTACAAAGTTAGGCTGGGGAAATACCCAGAGAAAAAGAAAAGACTAACAAAGAAAGGATTGATAAATGGAAGTCCCAAACCCAAGTTTATTAAATAGTTCAGGATGATGATCTTCAGACTTATGACTTCAGAGAACTATAGATGTTCAGAGGTGTGAAACGGCTTTCTGTTTTCCAGGATAAATGCAGGGGGGATTGATTGAGGGTAGCTCTAGGCAAAGCAGAAATTACACAAGGATATTCCATGGAGGCCAAACCCACAACTTCACAACCTGCGAAGGGAAGCATAAGACTTCCTAAACATCCTGGCTAGAAATAACTGTAGCTGGAAACATAAGCTGATGAACAGGTTTTTTGCATTAAATCTTAAGCTATTTGAAAGAGGGTGGTATGAAAATTAAGGCTTGAGGAATTCCCCTAAGGGAGAACACTGATGGAAGAAAAGACAATACTACACTTACTTAAAATAAGAGGAGAGTAACAGAATTCAAAAGTGGAATTCTTTCCTTGGAAGGAATCTGCTTTGGTCAGGAGGTGATGGAAAAGACTGTAGCTGAAGGGAAAGAGGGGGTGGCAGGGTGAGAGGAGCTGAAAGAAGAGGGAAGTACCTGAACACCTGGGAAGTTTAATAGGAAATAGTGCCAGAAGGCACTATTTTCTCTGGGTTTAATTTCAGTGTATTCTGTGTTGCAACAGATTTATATTCTACCTGGTAGCCATTGGCTGCCACGTGCACTGTGTTTCTGGTAATATATTTTTGTATTTTCAACATGTCTTATACCTACCCTTTCATAGGGTGGACTGGACCAGGTGAATCTTAGCTCCTCTCACAGCCAGTCTTTGCACAATCATAGTCTGGGTTTGTGTTGGAAAAGAACTCAGAAGGTCGCCTGTGCAAACTCCTTCTCAAAGCATTGTCTGCTCTCAAGTCAGACCCAGTTGTTTCAGAGCTTGCCAGCTGCCAGTCAGCTCTTGAAAATATCCAGAGATGGAGACTGAACAATTTCTCTGGGTAGGCTCCTCTACTTCTTGGTAGTTGCCATAGCATAAAAGTTGGGTTTTTCCCTTAAATCCAGTCTGAATCTCTTCTTTCAGCCTATGTCTGTTATTTCTCATCCTTCCTCCATGCACTGGTGGCTACGTCTTGTTGATGACCTCTTTGTGGGTACTTGGATCCTACTGTTATATACCTCCAAGCCACCAAAATCCAAAGATGAGATGACGTTATCAATACCCTACCCTCATTGTGTTACAACACCTAAAGGCTAAAGGGTACTGTTATCTGCAGTGCAACTTTATTAGAGCAAGAACTTTCTGAAATGGAGTCACAGAGAAAGTGATGCAAAAACAGCCAGAGATTTGGTCTTGTTAAACCGCGGTTGCTTTTCCAGAATTTCATATTTCTGAAAATATAATATCACAAGAACTTTTGAAATTTATGCTGCTTCCTTTTTTTTCCCTTTGACATCTTAACATTGCTGTAAAATGAGCTCTGTACATAAGGAATATATAAATTAATAACATTTGATAAAGGTATTTTTATTACTTTTTGTAGATTTCTATGCCTTTATATATATATATATATATATATATATATATATATATATAAAAAAATTGTGAATAGTGTCCCTTAAAAATGATCTGAAGGGCAAGAAACAGAATCAGCAAGGTTTAACTTTTTTCCTGCAAGTAGATTCTCAGAGAGACATTGTATCTTTACTTCCAGGCATTAAGCACCTACAGAAAATTTTGAAGTCACTTGTCAAGTTTATCAGTGCTTTGAACATTCTTTTAAACCAAAACCAGAAAACTTCTGTTAAATTTTATCAGGCATATATTTTGCCAATAAAATCTGTACTAAAAAAGATAAAATATCAAGCCTCAAGTCTTGGGAAATCATATGAACTGGTTTACAGAAGGTTCAACACAAACATATTTAAGCAAAGCAAAAGCTGAAGAAAATGTCTTGAATGCAAACTTTTAACCAGAACTTCACACTTGGATAACCTTTAGAGAAAGGCAAAACCAGAAACTAGAGGCTAGGAGTCCTAAAAGGCTCCCTAGAAAGGATGGACCTGAAGGCTTACAAAAATTCGAATGCCCAGCTCCTGGGCAAAAACTCCTATCTAATACAAATAGGAAGAAAATTCCAGCTAAAGGCAGTGTGAACTGCAAGATTAAACAGGCCATAACCCAAGTCCCATCAGGCATTCAGTGCACTCTAAAAAGAAAATAGGACAGAAAAAAACACACCCCAAATTGCCCAAACCCTCTCAACTTCTTTGCAACAAAGGCATTTCAACTCCTGCCAAAAATGCTTAAACTTTCCTAGATCCCATCTGAGAGACAAGGACAGAACATAAGGCAAGGACAGTATCTCTGAAGTTATTAATTGCCTTGTAGTTGTTTCACTGATAAATTTGAATGTAAGTTGCTGGCAAGCAGACTGGAAAAAGTATGTCCTAGGCTGATAAATACCTAAAATGCAGGGCCTATTTCAGTCTGCGCAGATGAACTGATTCCAACCATTCTTATGAAAGCAGAGAGGAAAGCAATGTTTTCTAACCATGAAACAAAACAGGAAAAAAAAATCTCTGATGCTGGAGAAAAACAAGGACAGCTTTTCTAAAGAACAGATTTTGGGGGAAAGGGTGTCTTTTTTTTACTCTCCACCTACTCTACTGACACATAAGACAGGATACAAAGAACTACTGTCAAGATCAGACTTACGTTCAAATATTTGCAAGGTCATTAGACATTTTGAAGTTCAAGGGAGTTCACTGAATCAATGATATTCAAGGAATAATGTGCTGGATCTCCATCCTTAGAACGGTGGCTACAGACATATTTAAATGTCATTACTACAGAAATGTTAAGTAATATGCTCTTCAGATTTTTTTCAAAGTCCAACTTATTAAGCAAAAACTGAAGTTACAAATAATATTTTTGAGAAATCTACAATAAAGTGAATGATGTATATATATGGATATAAATGCAGATTTGTTTGATTTGTTTGGGTAATTTAGAATTTTCTATCTGTTTATGGAAATTTTCATTACATGTAGACATATAATTGAGCCTAAACCCCCGGCCCTAATTGCAGCAGAAAGTTAAAAAAAAAAAAAAAAAAAAAAAAAAAAAAAAAAAAAAAAAAAAAAAAAAACAAAAACAAAAAAACCACACACCACAAAACCACCTCTGTATGCAAAATGTTAGTATTTTATCTGCTGGTCATAATTAAATGCACAGGAGTCTCTTGAAAGTTGACAAGCCCTCACATTTGGTGTAAGTCCTTTTTACATTTTTATAATAATTAATTGAATACACTTGAATTATACTTTGCTGACTGGCAAAAAATGTAATGATATCTCCCAGAAAAAGTGAGAATTTATTAATGTGGATACATCTTATCAGAGATGGGAGTTTTTCCATCTACAGTCTTTTTATTCTCTCTGAAAACCTAGAAATCTCTGGTGCAACTTAGATTGAGGTAAGGATATTGTCAAAATCAATTGCAATATTTAAAGTGAGTTGTTCAATTACCCATACACATCATGCAGAGGAAATTCCAAAAGAGTTTTCAAATTATTTTATTAGTTAGTGCTGTGGTCTACAGACTTCTTATCAAACATGATGTCTATTTAACTGTAGAAATCAAATACAAACATGAAGGTTATGAAAAATCTTAGCAGAAGATTGAGAGGGTATTTTGTCCCTGTCATCACAAGAAAATAGGGAGCATGTGTGCATATTAATCTGAACTTAATTTTTGTCTGTGGTGCCACAACACACTCAGCAAGTCCATGTAGCCAGAGCAATACAGCCGGCTGCCAGCTCTGACTCTGCTCAGCTCAGCCTTGTGCAGCAGGAGAAACTCCCCTGCAGTTGTGGCAGTGCAGAGGCAGCTCTGGGGAATCCTCATCTCCTTTATTCTTCGAGCTCTGCTCCAGCTTCGTCCCATCCAGCTGACCTGCAGGGCAGTGCCAGGTGGGTTTGCTGAGGAAGCGTGGCAGGAGCAGTACCTTCCACCCGTGCTGAGCTCAGTGTGCGCACACAGCAGTCCGACGGCAGACAACACATCTGCTGGGGCTGGGGGGTCGAGAAGCTCTGCTGGGGGCCACACCACAGCCAGGTCTTTCCAAAGATCTGGACAAGTGATCCGAATCCTACTGAAATCACTGTCCCCCAGGCAATAAAGAATGTGTACTAACAAAAGCCCAAAACCCCGGAGTGTGTTTAGTCCTGCTCCTGCTTTTAAGTCACAGTTGTTGTCTCATCCATCACAGACACCCCTTTCTTCTGGATCGAGTCTCTGCCTTCAGCTCTTTCAACTCATTAGTGAACCATTCAATGTGTCTTCCTATTATGATGCCAGTATTTATTACTCCAATATGGGAAAAAAAAAAAAAAAAAACATGCATGAGAGAAGGAAAATAATGAAGATTATAAATACATTTTCTTAGATTTTTGCACTTAGACTGTCAAAAAGATTCATGACTGAGCAATATAACAGTAGGATAATTAAAAAGCCATTCTTTTGGAATGTCTTCAAAAGTCCCTGTTTTTGGCATACTGCTAAAATAAAAGTCAGCATGAAAGTTACAAAAGATTCTATTTTTATTTTCACTCCAGTGATTTCCCCCCTGCTATCCTGACTCAGATTACTTTCTTCTTTATGTGCAAAACTGAAGTAAATGATGCACACATCAAAATAGTTCTGCTAGGAGAGGAATCATTGGAAGGATCATTGCATTTCTTTCCTTCCATATTTTCTACAATGACCTTCATTTTTCTTCTGAAGTCAGAAGTCCCCAGGCAAAGCTTGACTAAAATTTTGTAAAATGCTTCATGTCCCTGCCACTTATCTATGATTAAACTTCTACTACTTCTCTACTATTCTGAACAAAATTTTGAATTATTTTTGTTTACGTATATGTTTTAAGTGGACTTCCTGGATTCATCAGATAACTCATTTCTACTCTCATCTAACTCACCTCCTGGAACAGTCGGTGGTCTGGCCATTCTCAACTCCGACCTTTTATCACAAAAGCCAGATTGAGGAGTTAAATAGTCTTATTGATTGCCACTTTAGCTGTCTGAACAAAACCCTCAAAATTAAGCAGCTCAGGGGCTGGAAACTTCTTTTGGTTTATGTAGGTGGCTGTGTTCAAATAACCTCATGTTTCCCTTGAAATTCTACAGTTTCTCAGTTGAATTTCAAGGGAATGTATTGCAATTATCTTCTCATCTGTTTACTACCCTTTCTGAGGGATTGAGCTTTCCTTGGTGTTAGAAATATAAAACAGGTCACTGAAATGAAACATTTATTTATTTGTTTGTTTGTTTGATTGATTGATTGTTTTTTTAGTACTCAGATCAGCTCTGACTTCGACCTACATCTGAAACATCATTAAAAGAGCATGGATGCAGATTCATGACATTTATAGGGCTGGATGTTATAGTATGCTCCCAGTTTGTGGCCTCTATGTATGAGGCTTCATAAACATCTTTTCTGAAATCCTATCTTCACTCACAATTATGTCAAAATTCCTGTGGACATCAATGGAGCCAGGCTGTCACTGCTCAGTTTTTTCAGGGGCTTGTTCATGGGTTTTCAGCCCTTCTCTGTATCCTAGAATTTCTGTTGTCATGGTTGTGCTGATAAAAACCCTTAGTACAATTACATTGCACGGACAGTGTCTTCTGACTGGAAAAATGTATTGTAGGTGTATTTCAAGTACCTTCTTGAAAGTCATAAGCAAATCCAACTAGAATTCCCTTTTGGCAACATAGAAATGTTATGTCAATAACTTTGCTGTCATTGGATCAAAAAAATTTGAAGAGGATGCACATGAGGTTTTCACATAATGCAAATGTAGTCTTGGTAGGGTAATGTATGGCCCACTTGAGGGGGTTATGAAATGGCTGCTTTTTAAAATCAGCTGTTATGAAAACTTTGCACGTAACTAGGAGAGGAACAGATCTTCGTTACTTTGATTTGTGTCACTGGAGCACTCAAATATTTCGGCCATGTTTAAGGACCCTACTGGAAAAACCTCCCAGGACATCATCTGCTCAAAACACCAACAATGCATACAGAAGACAGAAGAGAAGGAGGTAGACATTGTGGGCATACATAAAGAGAACAACACAAAATGCTTTAATGCCCAACATCAGCTTTAAAATATTTTTCAATATTTTTTTGGAATAAAAAAAAAGAAAAAGAAGAATTTCAAGCAAAGACTCAAAAAGGGAATTAATAAGTGACTGTCACAGCTAAAATGTCTCTTCCAACTGTGAGGGACCACTTAAAAGCAAGCACTAAAATGGTTGCAGCAAGCAACATAAAGGTTAACACTACAGGTCAATCAGAGGTGGAAGTTGATGTTATGATAATGAATAAGAAATAGGTGGAAGAAAGCCATGAATGGTCTTGGAAGTGAAATTACTTTGTTTGAGGGGGAGATGAGGAGCTGATTGTGCACTAAGAGAAGGGGTATCAAGATCAAAGAAACAGGCTGGGAAAATGATCATTAAAACAGCATTCTCAAAGGCTCTGACCAGACAAGACTGCATTTGTCAAGGTCAGGGGAAAGGATGTTTAAGATATGAGTGTCTGTGTGACTTGAACTGCCTGTTACACATCTTGTTGAAAGATAAGATTCCTTGAAAATGTAGGATGTAAGGAAATGTCTGGTAAGAATTGCAATGGATTGGGCGCATTCATGTAGTCATAGAGCATTTAAGCTCTCACTCATACATGACTATGGCATTATACAAAAGCAATCATCAGTGGGAATAGCTGCCTCAAATATAGTCCAAAACTGAGTATGATTTAGTCACCATGAAGTCTAAGATACCTGCATTCTAAATGATTTTTTTCCTTGTTGTGACACTGGGATCTGTTCACATTCATAATAAAGCACAGTTACTACTGTGGTCCTCAGGCTGCAACACAAGAAATCCTGGCAAAACATGTCAATAACCATAAAGAACAAGAAAATTCCAAAACCTGCTCATTTATGCTTATTAAAAATAATTTTTAAAAAGAGCATTTTTTGAATCTGTGCTGCTGATGAAATGTTTGCTAGAAAAATAGGCATGATGAGCAAGCCTTCTAGTACACCACTGAGGATATGCATGTCTAGAGAGCTAAGCCTGGATCTGGAAAAGGCAGGTAGCCTTCCAGATATGATGGTAATCATTAGTGCTGGCTTGCTCATTGAGAGAGCGCTGAAATCCATCTTACCAGCTGTGGATAAAGAGAGAGCTCTGGCAATAAGCTAGCAGAACCACATGCCTTTCTGCAGGGAATGGTGAGTAGGTACTTGTTTTGCTGAGGTCTTCCGCTAAGCTTTTGTCAGCACCATATTTAGTTCAGCACTGTCTGCCTGAACTGCAACATTTTAAGTGGTTTTCCACACACAGGTGGAAGCATGGTTTTAAGTACTGTGGCACAGAGCTAGGTGAACCCTCCTAAGGTGTCAGTGTTCCAATAGGAAACCAGGTTTCTATTGGGTCTCTCTGACTGAGGCAGGGGAAGACATCAGCACAGAGGCCTATGGGAAAGTGAAATAAACGAGACTTAAATTTAAGTATGCCCCAAACCTTATATGTTTTCATGAAAACATTAACACCTTAGAGAGGCAACTTCTCTTCAGAAAGATGCTCTAGTTGCATCATATCGAAACACAAGCAGTAGATACTGAATTTCTGGTCATATATTTGGTCTATCTATATGTAGTGGTTTACCTCTATGCCCAAATGTAAAGCAAGTAAGGAACCAAATCAATCTGAAACAATTGCTCAAAACAGAGTTGGCCTCCAGTGCTGGCTTCTCTGAAATGTAAACAGTGAAGTGAGAGTGTTCCATTTTCTATTGCAGTGCTGTTTATTTAAACCCAAATCTGCAAATATGATTGAAGTTTGGCTTGGATTCAACAATTTGATAAGGTATTTAAAGCTGCAGTATCATGTTTTGAATCACAGACTATTTTACTTCTTTCAGGCTTTTTTTTTTTATCGTAAGGCAATTTCTCCTTCTTTGGCTTATTTTTAAAATCATTTTAAAAAGGTATTAAAAGTGGAACTATGGGAAACTTTGCTATAAAACACAAAACCACACTCAAGGCTTGTCTGCTGAATAGAATCTGGGCCTCAGAGGCCCTTGCTGAGTTTCAAAGATTTGCAAGAGTTTGCTCCAGGGTCATCCTGGAGCTTCTGGCTAATGTGAAAATATAACAACAAGAATTTTCAAACAATTTTAGGCACTAAGAAACTATGAACAAAAAGTCATCCTAAGATCTGTAAGCCTCAGTGGAGTAAACAGCATTTGGAACCTGACGCACTTCAAAGTGAAAGGATTTTTTTAAGTACATCAGCAGCATTTAATAATCCTTTACTTTTAGATGGTTTGATAAAACTAGCTGAATTTAACAGAAAGATTGCAGCTGAGGTCAACACTCCCTAGACTGCAGCCGCATAGTATTCTTAATTGAAAAAAGTTTAAAGGCTGAAGAAAGAAAAGAATATGTCATTATGTCCTATTTCCAAGCAGTATAATTAAAGCATTGGATAAATAACACAACTTCCCCAAGGTCACACCAGGAGATCAGCAGCAATGTAGGAAGAGGTGTAAGAACTTCAGGTGGTGCATCTCCAGCTTTATCCTGAAAAGAACACTGTTTCTCTAATTATGAGAGTCCTAACAATCAGGAGTGTTAGATAGTTACTGAATAGATAGTTACTTGTTCTACTGCTTGGTCATAGGAAAAAGCTGTAGTTTCTCCTGGTACTTGGAAAGAGAAAATGCAGAAACTCTTTGCATTAATAACAACAGAAAGGGATTTCTAAATTTCTGTCTTCAGGAGGTCATGATTGTGTCTTTTAAACACATCTACAATGGCTTCAAAAGCATTTATACAGCACCTGTTCTTAAAATTAGTTGTTTCATGACATCACATTACATGCTTCATGTTGAAATTCATCTGACAATTAGTCAGTTGTGGGGGTTTTTTTGTTTTGTTTTGGTTTTTGTTTTGTTTTGTTTTGTTTTTTTTAATTGTTTATTGTGAATTTAAACAAAACCAACACAACTTACCCAGGTATGGAGTTCAGTGAACCACATCATCAAACATTTGAGAGACCTGTACAATCAGATTTAAATTCTGGCAAGAGTACTGGACAATTTTTTGTTACATAGAAAGTTTATTTCTTCTCCTCCCTTGATTATGACAGTGTTCAGAAAACAGTAATTTTTAATATATGCCCCTGGCATGATATTTCATATTTGCATGTTGGAAAGTTGCAGGCTACCATCTGCATGGAGCCTTTTGCAAGGAATTGAAGGCATTTTTACCAAATGCTTAAGGTCTGTAATTCACCCAGAACATTCACTAGCAAATTTTTCCTCACTGGAAAATGGAAATGTGGTTTTTATGTGGCAGCCTCATGCCAAATAGAAATTCACCCAGTTTGCCACATACCCAGAATGGTTCAAAGGATCTGCAATCAAGCACAGTGGTGGGTCAAATGCAAGCTGTGGCTTTGCATGTACTTCAATGTAGCAAAACTGAAGTCAGTGCTACATCATTTTCCCCAGCTGAGAATATAGACTGCAGTTCACATCTGGACATTTTGTGTCTTCACAAGACACTACTGTCTAGGAATTTGTGAAAATTATCTATGTCTGGCACACAACAACCTACTGAAAGCAGATTACAGCTGCCTCACAGGGTCTCCAAGTGCCAGAGATTTCAGCAGCTAGATGGGCCTCTGTTGATGGATTCATAGAAAATATTAACCTTAAAAAAATTAATATTAAGCCAGAACCATGCATCAGCTGTGTGACAGCAGTGGCTGGGAAACAGGAATTCCAATACATGTGCTTACACAGCATACATACACATATGCACAGGCACACCAAGTTCAGCTTTTGTTTTCATTATGCGTTAGGAAGAATCTGGGATATCTTGAAACCCTCATTTTTTTCCCTCTGGAACTTGGTAAAACACAGAAGCCTCATAATGAAAAGATGCTACCCTCAGCTTCTGGAGCCTCACCACTTATAGCCTGAGAACTCCAAACCACTATGTAGCATGGGACATAGCTCTCTTCTTCCCTTGCGAGAAATGTCGTCCTAAACCTGAGACTCCCCACAAAAGTATTTTGAAAAAACTATATATTTTTCTTGAAAAGTTGCAGTTTCAAGAAATCAGCATTTTCAAAGGAAGAGGTGTTTAATAAAAAAAAGTTTCTGACTAGATTTTGTGTGGAAAACCCCTTGAGAACAGATTGATTAGCACCTTGATTCTTGATGCATGCCTGCTTCACCAGACCATGTCCTTAATATTATACACATGTAAACCTATCATGTCTTTCATCCTGAAGGAACATGAAAGTAGTCCTAGGGTAACACAGACATGATGCAAATGACTTGGTCCTGCCTCTGGCAAATATCTGAATCTCACTTACCCTTCAAACCAGGGTAATAGGGGTTTGTCCTTTGTGGAACGGCTTCTCCAAATTAACTGCAAATTTTGTGGATTGAGATCAGCAGTACATAAGGTAGAGAGGCTATGGATGGGGATTTACCTTAGATTTGGAGATCAGCTGCTGGTGCTGGTAATATAACCTTGTGCAGTTACTTGATATTTGTCTTTTTTTTTTTTTTTTTCATTTTGGCATATATCTTCATGCATATGGCAGTGAATATTATGATCTTTCCTGCAAATATGTACTAGATCCCTCCAGACCAAACTGCTTTAAATAAACCTATGTTTATAAATGAGCACACCCATGTCAACGCTGATACATAACACACATATTGTAGTAAACTTCATCTGAGTTAGGACCAGGGCTTAGTTGTACCAGCCTGGCAAATGTCTCATTAGAATACTTTAACAGTTGAGTATAGAAATGACTATTCCAGGAACTCTGCTTGGCTCATTTTTATTAGGTATGGCTGTAAATAGTGGTGCTGTGCTGGCTGGCACCAGAACAGGACTTGGCCCTCAGCATTGCATAGGGAGCACAAACTTGGCAAGTCTGCCTTACAAATCACATATAAATCCTGCCCAGCAAGTTGGTCGCATTGCTAGAATTCCTATTCCCACACACAGGATTAATATTTGAAGCCAAGTGCCTTAAAGATGTTTTTGTTTAAAATGTGGCGATGTAAACATTAAGGTTTCAAGGAGTTTATTCCTTCAACAAATATTTTTACAAGACAAGTAACAGTTGTCCTATTTTTATATTGCTTTCTATTTTCTTTGTGGAACCATAAAATTTAATCTACAATAATCTGATGAGAAAAGAATATATATCTGCATTTTTTTTTTTTTTTGCAGCTACTGTTTCACAGCCTCTCTCATCCCGCATGGTTTGTGTAAATTTGTTTTGCTCTCTAGCATATGAATATTATTTTCTGTGTGATTTGAGATATGCGTATGGAAATTTAAATGAGAATGTTAAACTTTTATCTTGGTGGGGCAGAATATGAACTATGGTAGACTAATATATATTGGGAAAATTACACATTTTGGTCTATATTACATGTTACTTTTTTCCAAAGAGCCTTGTAATTACTAAAGAAGGCTTAATATTTCTGCTCCTGGAAGTTTTTGAAATGGACGACTTCCTGATCTATCCATGCTGTTTCTGAGCAAAGAGAAGTGTAGGTGCATTCACTTCCAAGTGATGTAAGTGTGCATGATGTTCAGAAGTCTCAGCTAACAGTCACAGGGTGAATATCCAGAAGTGTCTTCTGAAAAATATTAACTTTCTGTTCAAGTTTGAAGTAGACAATGGTTCAAATAAGGCTTTGTTTTCTCAGCTCTAATTAGCATTGGCTAAAGACTTAGGTGTTTTAGCTCTTATCCTTGTGCATTACAAGTTAGAGACAGACAAACCCAAGCAGAAACCACTTATTCTTGAAGTTGTGTATAAAGTTGTCTCAAAAGATTTCTGGATTGTAGCCAAAATGAATTGATTTGCAGGAGAGAATGATGTTTGAATAAATATGTATGTATGTATATATCACATCATGTACGTAGATGCTCAGAAGGTGAAGTAGAACTTCACAGAATATAATGTTTCATCTTTAGACTGGAGGGATTTTTATTGGCTTGAAAAGTAAATCTCTTAATGAAAGTATCTACAGAGAGAGAAGTTATGTTTGACAAGCCTGTTCCAAAGTAATACTCCTATCACTAGTAACAGCTTTTATAACTAAAACAAACAGATCACATCAGTCAAATTCATTTCAGCTACAAAGGTTGTAGCTGCTGCCATTAACAATTACATTTGATACAAATGTGTGGGAGTAACTTACACTGCTGAGTGTATAATTTTTTTTCTCTTGCAGACAGACTTTTGTAGTTAAATTAATCTAATATAGGGTTAAGGTTCTCAAATAGCTGTACAAGTTCACCACTATACTTAACAGAAGTTATTTTCCCCAAATTTGTTGAATATAAAATGTACACATCTGATGCTGTGTGCTTTTGAAAGGCAAAGCATCAGTATTTATTTCTAGGATGTTAAAAGCTAAAGGTGAAAGAGGTGAATACTAAGCATTCACTGTATTTTCTCTGCAAGACATTCCACCTCAAAAAACTTGTTCAACTTCTACAGCAGTCAATTTTTCGGAAATATTCTTCCCAATCCTTGTGGAAAGGTGCTTGCCAAATTTCCATCTATTATTTTCAAAAAAGGATGCGCTTAAAAAACTGGCAGAGTGCTTGCAAGGCAGAAGGTTGGAACATGCAAGGAACAAAGGATCACTCTGGATGCTGTGGTCCCCCAGAAGGATGAATAGAAATATTTATCGTTCTTGTCATCTCACTAGTGATTTTGGGGGCATCCGTAATGATTCTGACTGCGGATTAGCCGCATCAGTACCAAACACCCATTAAGTGATAAAACAGAATTCCTGTACGAGAATACCCACTTCAAAGAAAGGGGATGAAATTTAAACTGAAGAAATAAAAGACAGAGATAAACAGAATTGAATGGTATCAAGCACTAAACTTAAAAGTTAAAGTCATCTAATTACATGAGTAGTGATTTATGATATGGAGAAGCATGAACTGTTCCAGTGGGAAACAGTAAGCAGGACATTAAAGAAAATACTAGGGTAAAACAACAACAAAGGTGGTGTGTAAGCAGAGATTTAAGTGAAAGGAATGGGGAGTTTGCACACTGGAAGAAGCATGACCCAAATTCCACATGCAAGGATGGGAAGGGGGATACAGCAATGAAACTAGAGGGGTGGGAATGGCAAAGAAACCCACAACAAGATTGAAGAGATGAGGGTACAGCAGAAACAAAACTTCTGTCAGGTCTTTTGAACTGTCTGTTGAAGGACTGAGAGAGAAAAAAGGATTTATAACAAGAAAGAAACAATGATTCAGCTGAGGAAGAAGAAATTATTTTGCTGATGAGTATTAGGTAAGCTGCATCGGGGAAGCTGCATGCCAGGGAATGCATGAAAATGGAGGCTGAGGTAGGCCATGAGAGCAAAATGATGAGTGACACAGAAAAAAAATAGGTTGGTTTAGAAGATTATAGAAGCAAAGAAGACAAAATCGAATGGGGACCCAAATATTAGGAAGTGAGGAGTGAAAAGAAGTTTCATGGTTGAAAATCTGAGTGTCTGGAAAGATGGAAGACTCGTCAACAGTGATGAAAGAAATGGCATAGGGAATGGGCTTGGAGGAAAGACAAGAATTTCTCTTCTTTCTGGTTAGTTAAACTGGGGGCAAAAGCAAAGGGGCAGAGAAAATGCCTGCACAAAGGAAAATCCTGAATTTGAAGAATTAGATATCAAAATTGGCGCATAGGCATTAAGCAGCTCACCAAGTAAGCTGACCCAGGAGAACAGTATGTACAAAAGCATGAGAAGATTAAGGAGGAGCACTCAGACATCTGTGAGTCCACATCAGCCAGCAAGAGATGCTCAGTTTCTAAACCTGCACCATGGCACCAAGCCAGTAAGCTTCAGCTGCTGCATCAGCAAGACCGACAACATCTGAGGAAGATTTTGAGTTAGCAGTTTCACTGAGGTCTGCACTTGACACAAATCCAACAAATACATGTTGAGCTACAAACTTTCCATATGTTAGAACTACTGATTCCCCCAAAATCTATGAATATCTCATGGAGGCCTCAAACAATATCTTCTGAGACAATTTAGCCCTGGCACCCAGAGCAACATAACTAAGGACAACCTTCCAAAAGTTCTCTCTCTGCAGTAAAAAGAAGTGTTAGAACTGATCACGACCTGACAAGCGTACTTTAGAACAGAGCAGAAGCTTCACAAAGAAGCAACACCTCTGTGTCATCTGGCCTGAAATAACTTGCACAGAAATCTCTGTATTTCTGGTCCACAAACTTTAGGAAGAAGTGCTGGTTTTATTTAAGTGAGAAAATAATATATGTATTGTAGAAGAAGCAAGGATTTTTTAGAAATTAGCTTGGAGATTTACATGAAACATAAGAATAACTGGAATATATAGAATCAAAATAAAAAAAAAAAATAAAAATAGAGGAGAGCTATTGAACCTCACACTTCCAGGCTCAATCCATGTTGTGACTAAAGAGCAGCAAGAGAACTTTCCACACCTTCCTGCTGTTACTGGTCAATATCAAAGGCAAAATATTTGGGTGCATTGCACTGTGGGTACCATGACAGGTTCCTGTGCTCTTACCTGGACCAGATGCAGGTACAGGTATTCAAATAAGCAGTTCCAGAGAGGTTTAAAATAGAGACCCTTAGGCTGGTCATTGACAGTGGTTCATTTTCCTCCCTTCTCATTGCTTTTTTAAAATATTAAATACTTAGAGAAATCTAAAGTTATATGAAAATTATAGTATTAAAGCAGAGCTCTTTTAAGTCTAGTTGTCGAATCAGCTTGTGACCTCAGCTGAATATGACAGAATTTTTGCTGAACTGCAGCAGAGCAGATCAGATGTTTACCATGTGGAATCTTAACTCTTGTAACACATTTGAAGCTAGCATCCACTTCCAATTTAAAAGGTCCATGTCAGAAAAGCGAATCTCAAAATAGCACAAATCAATACAGCACCAATCATCTATTCTCCTTATTCCAATGAAAAACAATTTACAGAATTTAGCCAAACTGCCAGTTAATTTCATAACCAGTTCTCCTTTCCATTTATCTCCACTAATTTAAAAAAGTCCTCGACTCTTCAGAAAGGAAGTTCATCACCAAATCCTCCCTGCAAAAGTGGATGAGAAAAGCATGAGATGAGAGAATACGAACTTTTAAACCCTGACCTGTGTTACCATGTTTGATGGAGTCGAGAGCACATGTTCTGTTTTTCCATCTGTGGAGGGGAGTGAAAAGAATTGCCTCACTGGGGCATTGCTCCTGCCTGGCCCCTTCCCACTCTCGAGCAACACAGTCATAATCCCTAAACAGTGTCAGTTTAGCCTTGGACATCCCACTGCCATTGAGCTGGCTGGTGATGCATACCCTTCGCATCCCTCGAAGGAAAAAATGCCTCACTGGAGATTTTGCAGGGCACCTGCGTGCTGCAGCAACACAATCCTCATAGGAATCTGCCTCCTTTCACCTGACCATTTAATCTGTACAGGCATGATAAATTGTCATGCAGCGATTCAACATCCAGGTAATGCTACTGACGGGTGTCCCTTCTGGCTTACTCATCTCCAGCATTGCACTCTTAGAATCCTTATTGCCCTATTAAACAAGATAATATCCCAACACTGCATGACAGCAGCAGCCACCAGATGAAGGAAATCACATGAAATCTACGTTAAAGAGCACAGGAGATGAAAAGCCCTCTTTATATTTAGTGTAAAATATAAAGCCAGAAAATAAGAAAAGCTGTAAAATTATTCCCTGAGAAATACAAAGTGGTGGAAAGCTTAGTGAAATCAGACCATTTTTACAGAGAAAAAGAGGCCAGAGAAATCATAGTCTGTGCACAAAAAAAACAAAAACAAAAACAAAAACAAAAACAAAAACAAAAACAAAAACAAAAACAAAAACAAAACAAAAAAAAAAAAGATTGAAGAAGAGATTTTGAGTTGTCCTTCAGGGGAGAAGGGTGTTGAGGGGATCATGAATCATATGAATTAATATGAAAAGAAAGAACTTGAAAGAAAGAATTTGTTAAAAAATGGAGAACTGACAGAATAAAGGAAATTGACAGGTTGACAGGCACAGAACTGATATGAATCTGAAATTCTTTGGATTTTAAGATTAACAGAGAACAGGGAAAAAGGAATGAAGGACAGAGAGTTTTTATAGAAAATGCCAGTCTGGCCTTTAAACAAACTGCCAAAATTCTGTGCACGGGGATACAAATGAACAGAAGGGCTCTGTGATAACAAGGTATGATGGTGAATGAGAAAGAAAAGGTTGTCTTTTTTTGAAAAAGAACTACAAGTGTATGGGAGGTTATCAAAGTCATGGTGCTTCCTCCGGAGAGGATGCACAAGGTAAATATAGCCAAGATGAGGAGAGAGCAAAAAAAAATATACAGTGCATCAGATGGATAACAAATGATGTAGAGAGAAGTAAAAGTCTACCAAGTATGAAACTGAGTATAGAGCTGAGTTGGCAGGTAATACAATCAAGAATTTCTCCCAGCTCGCTGTCTGACAACCCGGTTTATTAAAGTTTTATAAATGTTTGAAATTTAACTTAATATTTCTGAGGAAATATCCCCATAACTATGCTAGCAATCCTGTCTGAAGGTAAAAACTGCTTTCTCAGACTGTTGCTGACACAACAGATCTTTCTTCAGAAAACAAACAAAAAGGACCATTTTCCCCACATTCTGCAATTTTTTTTTTTTTCACCATAATTTATGTAGTAAATCTCAGAATTGTCCCTTGGTAATCTAAATTAAGATGAATAATTTTTTCCCTTCATCTATGGGATTGACTTACTACACATAGGGTAGAGTTAGTTTGCTGGCCCTTGGCATTGAAAATGCAAATTGAATCCTGGCCCTGGCATTGACAAGAATGTTTGGATTTGGTATAAAAGAGACTTAGTCACGGTACATTTCCAGCTCCTGATTATGCCAAAGCAGGAGGGCTGAGTGAATGCCAAGACACAGCGGTTGCCACTCCCCCCCGAGGGAAGGAAAAATGGACAGCCTACTCCTGGCCCACACGCACTTTCTGTGTTTCACTCTTGTGAGCTGCCTGAAGAGACACTACAAAATAAGGAGATACATGGAGTTTCACGTGTTTATTTTTGTTTCTGGTATTTGTTCAGAGGAATCTTGCAGAGGGAAAGTACTCCACTACTGACTTAACAAGCACTTCACCAAAAGGTACCAAATGGCTTCCAGTGTTTTCCAAAAACAATATTTTGAATAAACACATTTATGGGTCTTTCTGCATTTATGCACAGATACAGTAGTCATTTGCACACTGTAATATGAGCTATATTAATTAAGGTGGAGGACTCCTCAGTTCTTACAGAAAACTCAGGTTGCTCTGACTCTGTGTAAGGACTTTAGCCTGAAAAACAGAATGGACATGCAGCTGTATCCTGAAAAGTTTCTGCATACTTTCTGATTTATAAGGCAGTAATGGGTGAGCCTTTGTAAATCCCCAGGTGAATGATGGAATAGTGACACTAACCATCCTTATATAAATGAAAACCTAGAAAATCCATTTAAAACACCCCAATCTCAACTCAGCTTAATAGAACAAATAAAAATGGTGTATTTCTTCTCTGTTGTTTTTACATTCTGGTTCACAAAAAAACACATTCTAAAGCATGGATATTAAATTTAAACACTCACAAATATTAGAGATTTAATAATCTCCACTCTATCTTAGCTTCTAGTAGACAGAAGTCATAAGATAAATGAGAATCACTTGTTCTCCTATATGCTGTAACTGTATCTGAATAAATTCATTGTTTGTCAAATGAAGGAAGGGAACAGGAATTGCATATTGCAATCTTCTCTTTCCAATTAGTTAAGACTCATAGGAAATGTCTAGCTCAATTTTATCTAATGTTTAAAGGGGTTACATGGTAGAAATAACACCACTGAAAAGAATGGGAACTTAGGACTTGTATTTGCAAGAGGAGGGGGAAAACAAAAGACTGTTGAGATTTTTGTGGATACCTCTTGTCTCAAAGTGAGAATTTCTTGCTTGCTGGCCGGTCCTGACCTTCCTTTCTATATATGTTATGTACCATAAAACCAGTAAAATAAGTAAAAGAAGTTAAGGTGGTGAAATTTTCTTCCAGGTGGGGGAGGGTAGTTAAGTTTGGGTTTGGTTTGTTGCTTTGGTTTTTTTCTTTTGCATGATAAAACCTGTAAAGATTACTTCATGGGGATATTGATTGTTATCAATGAGTTTGGGAGTTGTACTTCATTTCAAAGAGTAAGTTCACCTCAGTTCAGCAAAAGGTGCATTGTCTTCATTAAAAGTTGTGGCTGAATAAGGACAAAAAGCCATGATGAAACTAAAAATAGAGAACTATGCAGGAGAGTCTTCCCCAAAGCTGACTTTGTTCATTAGAATATGAATAACCCCTTTTGCTGCCTTCACATCATTGAAGGCTGGGCATTCCCTTTCCTTATCCACAAAGCCTTCCTTTTGAAGGGAAGTACATTCACCAATCAGTGGGGAGGCATTGCCCCCTTTAAGTAATCCTGAGATTACTAACAGAGGGAAGCAGATTTTTGTCCCCCAAATGCACTTTTTCCTCAGTAAAGCTGACTTCAACTTCCTGATCGGTTTTCAGGGGTTTTTTATGTGAAGGACAGCTAAATGCCCCTTCCAAATTGTTTAGGAAGGGCTTTCTCTAAGGGGACCACCAATGGACTGAGGCTTGCTGCTCAACCTGAGGAATGTTACTTTTAATTTTTTATAGAGATGACAGAGCACACTTTCATATCCACTCTTTTCTGAATGTGTTTGCTTAGTGATCCTCTATGAATATGCACTCACATTTGAAAAAGAGAATGCTTAATCTAATAACAACACACTGGAATGCACTGGAGTATTCTGGATATTACCATTCAAGTAACTGAAGCCCATTTGATTTTAAATTCCCACCCCTAGAAATATTTTTTCCAAGGTTGTTTAACATCATAAAAAATCCTCAGATGTTCTGTTGCCTTCTTAGCTTACTGTTTCTGGAAAAGCACAGGTATTTTTAAAGGTAAGATATTTGTGATTGTTTTTTTCTTACTTTTAACTTTTAGGGAGTCTGTCTGTCTTGTAGCTGAATTTGGATTCCTTGGGATTTTATAGCTGAAGATATTTATGTTTGGAAAACTTCTTCTTTGTGAAACATATGGATTTGTGAAGATAAAACAGCACAGCAACTGGCAAAATCAGAATTGAATAGAGTGTTAAATTAAGGGATTTTGAAGTGTCATGCTGACAAACTTTGATGCAACAGGCCAAATTCCAGTTTTAGTTGTGGGAACTGAATTCATGTGGGAACTCCCTGCCCCTCACCATCCACAACAGAATTTGCCTTCTTATGGCAATAAAACTGGGGGTTCTGGTCTTCATTAGGTACATCTTTGTCACATGGGCAGACTTTGAAATTATTGCTTTCATTTTTCTTATCCTCCTGTCTTTTTTTCTAGCCTTTTTACTTGACTTTTGGGTGTAGCTCTTCTCTGAGTTAGTCACCCTCAATTCCCTTCCCACCTAATGGAAAGAAATGGGTATTTCAAGGGTGTGATTCATCAGGGACCTTTAAAATGTCTGACTGAGGTTTAGATGAATCAGGACTGAACTTAGCTGACCAGGACATTGTTGACTGTGGTGGAAATATGGAATTGTGAGTTGTGATGGAAGTGTCCAAATTCTAGACATCACCATTTGACCCATTGAAATACAGCCTTAGTATTTTTCTTCACAGGGGATTGGATGTTGGTATTAAAGAAACATTCCTCTGGCACTCTATGGAGTTTACTGGGGGTCTAATGACTTTTGAGACTTCTGTGATTCAGGCTGCCTGTCAGCTCAGGAACTGCATATGAATTTGCCTGAAATTTGTAGTTGGAAGTTTTCAGCCTATCTGAGAAGGTGAGACATTTACACTTTCTTGCTTTCAGAGGAGAACTTAATCTGGCTGTATTTTGCAAACTCCATAAATTCAGTTAGCAGAGTGAAGCAGGTGTGTCCTATTTTAGGCTTTCCAGAAGCTCTTTTTTTTCTCTACTTTCTTCATCTGTTCCTCCTCCCATCAAGTTCACACAGTTCTCCATCTCCTGTTTTCTTTGAAGAAAATTCCCATACTCTTGTTTCTTCCTGACCATGCCCATTAGGGCCACACAAGCGGTTAAGTGGTCTCACATGGATATCTTGGAAATCCTTAGCCACAAACCCACTTCCCTGCTACAGACCCTTAGTGGTGTATGAGACAGCTCTCCTCTTGCCTGAGGAATAGTTCAGCAATTGGAGGAAGTCAAATACAAAGCTTTTATATTTTTCCTGCACTGTTTTCTCATCCTCCTGTATCTCCCCAGCTCTCTGCTCCTTGCTGTTTCATAAGACTGACATTACTTTTTTTACCTGCTTTCAATCGTTTTCACCAGCCAGCACTCAGGTACTCTGGCATCCTGTAGTCAGTACAGCTGTTGAGAACACTGTGTGACATGGTCCATGACCCTTCTCCAGCTCTTCTTGACCATGGCTTAATCCTAGTTCACTTTTCCTGAAGCAGACCCATCTGTCCATGGCTAGGATGTCACAAGCTGGTTGACACATGGGGGATTATCCCACTTCCCACTGTTTCCATCTCAGCTGAATTCCCTGTTACTTTGCTTCTTACAGGAAGAGTTTGGTGATTTCTGAACACTGCACTCAGTACCAGAACCATAAATTTATGATCTTAAACTTGAAGTCTGGAGAAGGAGCCACACAAACTCCCTGATTTCTGATGTCTGGTATTGCTTTTCCTGCAAGCACTATTTCCAGAGTGCATCACACTGTTTTCTGAAGAAATGGAGTTAGAAACAAAAAGGAGGCTTTGGAGACTGCACAGATCCCCACTTCCACAGTAGAAAGCAAATAATCTCAGATTACCCCACACTAATAAATATATGAATGACTATAATCAGCTAGAGAATTTTGTTGACACTCAAAATATGCACAGGACAAGCCACTACAAATCAACTTCCACCACTAAAGGAAAACAGTCTTCCAGTCAAATACTCCATGGGGAAATGTTCTTCTCATGCGTGGTGTATTTGCAATCTTGGTGTTTCAATATAGGACAATATGCAATTATCTTGTAAAAAAAAATTGCATCTTAGAATAATCTTTTGCTTGATTGACACCAAAGTCTAGGTAGATGATTAGGAGACTGTTTTGAGACGCAGGAGATGGGATCTTCTGGATCTAGGTTTTTTTTCTTTAAAAGAAAATAAACTTAGTTCTGCCTTGTCATGTAGCTTCCTTCAGTCAAGGACATCAGCAAAGAAGATGGCACAACCTAATTTTTCAGTTGAAGTCTTTTTATAACCGTATCATCCTAGTTTAATTATTGATGATTCAAAATATCTCCACTGAAGGTAAGAGTATTAGTCCTGGTTGACACCAGGAGAGAGAACTGAATTTAGCTCTTTCTTTCTGATAGTGAGCATTTCACAAGTAGCACAGATTTGTGGTAGGTCCTTCTTGTTTATTTTGTGTGTGTGTGTCCATATCTGTTTTGGGAGCCTGTGGTAATATTGCTAAAATCTGAAGTCCCAAAATACCACAAGAAGGGGTGTCTTACACTGTCTCCAGTCTAGCGAACAATAAATAATTCCTAGGAATACCACAAGGAAGTTGATTTATGGTTTGGTTTCTCAAAGAAAGAGCTCTGGACAAAGTTCAGATAAGCAAGTAATCTTATGGACGCTTATCTGGTATATACTGGTATATATCTGGGGCTTCATTCAAGGCCAAAATGACCATAAGATAGAAAGCAGAGAAATTGAAAAATGTATCTCATGTGAAAGTACTGAAAGGGTTTAGAAATTGGCATGTTTCTCTTCAGGCCACCACCACATTTCAGAAAACCTAATTAATTTTAATGTGTTTAATTGTTGTCTGTTCCCCTCCATCTGGTTTTTAATTTCCCCTTTATACAGCATGAAAGTCAAAAGTTTCTTAAGACTGCAAAGTTAACCCCGGGTTCATGGAATGTATAAACCAACTTTTCAGCAGTAGGATTTATATGAGGGGGAGAATGCAGGATTTGCCAGGTGCAGACAGATGTAGATGATGCCTGAGGGCTTTAATACCCTGATGATGGTAACTGTAAACCTGAGAATTCAGACAGTGAGAAGGGGTAAAGCACTGCACCAATCTGACGCTTGCAGCATTCCTGAGTTGCAGGTGACAGAATGACAATTCTCCTCAAGTTGTGTCAAGCTGCTTTGTTATCCTCTAATTCTGACTAGGCATAAAAGGAAAATAGTTCTTGTTTGTCCATGGAGCTCAGCTTTGCTTAGTTCTGCCTCAGCTAACCCAGGTGCTGTCAACTATTTTTAAACTGATTTAATTTTGTAGCCAAGAACCACCCATTGCTTTCCAAGGATAATAATGACTTGTTTGATTCTGAGTAATCTTAGGGCACCTCGGGGCATGAATTAACTGGAGCGAATTTAGTTGTGTTTTGTTATTGCAGAGAAATCCATGGGGAGTGGTGGGTGACCGACTCATCTGCTGCAGGGGATGAGGGGCTGAGGGAGCAGCTGGGCTGGAGATGGGGCAAAACCACGGTGATTCTGAAAGATGGCTAGCATGGGAACATCATGGCAACTTTTCCTAGAAGCCAGTGCTTGAGGACCCAGTTGCTGAAAGTGGTAGTATGTCTTTAAATTCTTGCTCCTAAGTCACTGTGTAAAGTGTGTTATGATTTATGTGTACTTATCCGGATTAAGTGTGTAGTAAAGTAGAGAAACAACCAGAGAATATTTTGACTTACTGCAGGATAAGACACGTGGCAGTTTGATCAAGTTCCTAGCAACACATTTGGGTGTGCTCATCCCAGGGATACCATTATAATTAAAGTGAAGTTTTGGATGCTCACGTACAGCCAAGAGACTGGATCATACGCCAGCTACCCATATTATTCTTCCACCTGAAACCACAGCACCTAAGGCTTAATATCTTACTAGACAAAACAGGAAAAATTAATCTTGGTTTTGTAAGAAGGTATTGGAAAATAGTTTCTCAGAAATTACCTCATTTGTTCAAGAATTTAAAAACAGTCTATGCAGTGTGCTGTACAGGGAGTAAAGAGCAGTGAGTAGAAAGGTTTTACTTCCATTCATTTGATATGATCTGTATAATTCTCTTAGGATTGTGCTTCCTGTGATTAATCCCATCATTCAGTATGAATGACTTAAAATTCTTTTGGCTGCACTTCATGGTACAAAAAAATCTCTAAAGGTCATTTGATTGTGCTGCAAACAATAAGATGACAATAAATATAATTAAAAATTTGAAAATTAAAAAAAAGTTGGAGAAAAACCATTTTAGTTCAGTGTCATATTTTTATTATAATATTATTTTTAATTTTGTGACTGTACAGCAGTTTTTCACCTAATGCAAAGAACAGGCAGTTCTTATTTACTTAACAGTTATTTCAGTGGTGGTTTTATTTCCCACTGTGTCTATTATTTATATTCTCTTAGGCTTTTCTATGTGCTCATAACTCTCAAACATGCAATTACTTTAGAAATACTGTTTAGGGTATCTACAGATCTTCCCTGAGGCATGGTATATACTGTCCCTCTTTCATATGCAAGGATATGAAACTTGCACAGAGTAAGGTTAGAGATACTTGCTAATTTCAGATGGCAATTTTGAGTTATCTAGGACTCAAATTTTTAAAAATATAATGCGTAAGGACACACGTACTTGAAATTCCCAGCTGATACACACTGTTATTGGGAATGCACAACCCTTTTCCTTCAGGTACAACTCTTTATTAGGTGTACTTGTATACAGCACCTAACAGATGACCAAAACTTATTATTTTGATTTAAGAGATTGTATTGGATACTCCCAGTTGAGGCAAGGATAAGAACAGGTCCCCACAACACCAGCTGCTTTAACTGGATCCATCTTAGTGACAGCCAATTTGCAATTCTGATAAGAAGGGTGATTCCAAAATGCTTTTCTTTCATTATGTGACTATGCTGCACCACTGGTGCAAGTCCTTCCTGAACCCAGATTTATTTTGTTTTTAAAAAAATTTAAAATAATCAGATCAAAAAAGTTTTTCTATCATTGTACTGACTTCCAAATTAATTCTGAACTGAGGAAAACTTTAGAATTAATTTTCAGAGCATTTTTGATGTCAAAGACATTGACAAAAAAGCTGACAAAACTGTCAGCAAACAGTAACAAGTAGTTTGCTACTAGGTACCATGAGTATTCAGGCTCTAGGGAAATAGTAAGACTTGAGGAGGAATTATAATCTCCTGACCACAGTACTGTTAATCAGTGTTCAAGCTTTTGTGCAGACCCTATTCGTAATGGTTTAACTCCATCAGGTACCTAAATACTCAACAGACTCTCACTCACAGCCCCATTTTCTCCAGTGGGGTGGTGTAGAGAGTCAGCAGTGTAAAAGTATAAAAACTCATTGGCTGAGATAAAGAAAACTTTAAAATTTAAAAAAAAAAAAAAAAAAAAAAAAAAAAAAGTCAACAAGGAGAAGGGGGGCAGGAATAAAAGTAAACTCAAGAAAAATAATTTATGGTAATAAATATGGTGGTAATATCTCACCACCACCAACCAAGCAATTGCTATACAGTCCTTGAGTACTAGCAGCCACTGCCAACATCCACCCCAAATTTTATAGGTTGAGCATGATGCTTTTGGTCTGTGTCCCTCCCAACTCCTTGTGCACCCCCAGCTCACACCTGATGGGGTGGGTGAAAAAGGCTGTGATGCTGTGTAAGCCCTGCTCAGTAATAATTAACATATCCCTGTGTTATCAACATTCTTTCCAGCACAAATCCAAACTGTAGTCTCATACTATCTACTACGAAGAAAATTCACTCTCTCTCAACCAAAACTAGCACACCTTCCTTCTATTCTGTCCCTTTCCCACCCGTAGTTCTTAATGCCAGCTCCATTTGATTTTGCAATTCACCTTTCCATCTTCAAACAAGGCATTTTCCAGTTCTCTGACGCAAATGACATCTCTGATGACTGTGACATTCCCTGCTGGTTCCTGGATGCCACTCTGTCCCAAAACACCTGGAAGTAATTGCCTTAACATCATATTTTCATATAAAATAATTTAAAAATCTTAGGAAAAAATCTTTTTCTTCATGGAGTCTGAAATGAAAGACTTGGAAGAGAGCAGCCCAAACATATGGCAGAGAGCAAGAAATGATGAATGAGATAGACACAGGGACAGAGGAAGGTGTTATATTCATATCAGTGTGATTTATTTCTATTTTTCCTTTCAACTTTGACAGCCACTGCAAATTTTAAGGGTGTTTAAGGGTGTTTCACGGCAGTGAATAGATACAGCACAACTTTTCTTTTCCCTGTTTGGTGGACAAAAGTCTACTAATAGTAGTATTCTCAGGGTCAAAGGAAGTTATCTGATTGTGATAACTGCCTAGAGGGAAAGACCCAAGCAATGGTGTACTAGATGAGAAAAGAAAGGCAGAACTAGGGAATTACAATGTGGCCTCCTATTTCTGTATCATATATTCATGTGAATCTGGTGCCATGTAAAGCACTCAGCAAGGCGGTGAGAGGCTGCACCTCAAATTTTCTGCCTCACCTGACTTGCTGGTAGGAAGATCGGGCAGGGATTGGGAAATTTGGTCTTTTGGTCCCTCCTTTGTTGGAAACACCCGTGACCTCCAGAAACTCCCACGTGTTCCAACTCATTCCTACCTCTCCTGCCCACGAATGACTTGCTGCATGTCCCTCACCCATATGGATATGTTTGAGAATTAATGTTATTAAAGATTAGAAAAGATTAAGCTGATACTGCAGCTATACAGATCTCACAAGACAGGCAGGGCTTTGGATTATGGGATTTCTCAAGGTTTCTTCCAATTTTATATCCATATGATTTCAATGTTTGCAATACTCATATTACATGGTGGTTAAAATCTGATAGTAGATATCTGATAGTATACCTTTAACATGTAAAGACATATAAAAAGCTATCTTTTGGGTTCAGTGGAGGTGTGACTGGATTTAGCTTACTTTTCCAGATGAAATTGTAAGCTCATTTCCTCCTTTATTTGTCTTCCAGAACTTGGATTTGAGGGTGTATATTTCCTGGGGCACAAATAACATGATGACTGAAGTGAGAGGTTCTGGGATTCTCTTTGTACACTATTATAAAATATGTAGCAATAGATGGAGTTTCAATCATTATAAGATAAAAATAACAGAAGGCTGAACTCAGGTCTTGAAAGGTACTTACAATATTTTTTCAGGTCAATTTTATGTTTTATGATTACCTATTTAATTAAGTTTTTGATAACTTCATCTGGAGGAGTTATGGCCTGAAAAATGAGTGGAATAAAGATATAGATAAATTCAGGACAAAATTTGGCAGCTGTTTAATAACTGCAGGAATGATTGGAGACTGCTTCCTATGAAAAAATATTCAATGTGAGATATAAATGGATGAAGCAGAAAGAACAACAGAACCTGGGGTTTTTCTGTTCTTGGCACTGAAGGTGAATTGGATAGAACAAGAGATTTCTGAACACCTTATCTGAACTCTGAGAAGTTTGCCCAATTTCCAAGTATTTTGAAAACATTTTTTTTCTCAGATCCTTAACTTTTTGTGACATTTTATATCAGTACAATAAACAGTAAATGACTGATAATTGGAATAATAATCATAATAATCTTACATGGAAAAAGAACAAAACTTGTGCTTATATTAAGATATGGGACCAATAGAAAAAGGAACCAGGAGAGTCAGATGGATATTAGATCTTGCCCACTATTCTGCTTCAGTATCTGATTTTCCCTGTGTAAATATGAACTCATTACCTTACCCCCAGAGAAAGATTTTATTGTTAACATACCTGGAAGCAATTCTTATCTTAGATGTACAAAGTTTCTGCATCAATACCAGTACAGGCACATGCTGGTCATTCTACCTAACAAACAGAAGTTTTTTCTTTCTAAGATCTGTAACAGTTGTGAAAACACAAAGGCATGAAACATAGCATAGGAAGAAAGTGTGGGGCCTTAATAAAGTAATTGACATGGCTAAGCTGGAATAAGTATATTGTGTGGCACTGCACCCACTGAAATTTAGTTTCAAAAGAATTGAAAATCCAGATGTGGCCATACAAAGTACTCTTAAAAAAAAAAAAAAAAAAAAAAAAATCCACCCCTCTGGGTAGAAATGAGCCCTGAATTGCTTTGAAGTCCAATGTCTCAAGCAGGTACATGATTCTAGATTGAAATCAGAAAAGGGATACCACAGACAGTGATGCTACAGTGTCCCCTGAAGTTATAACTGACGTAAAGTATTGTGGTGACCTGCTTTTAGTATATAAAGCAATAATGTTCCGAGGAAGACTAATAGCTAAAGGGGAGCATGATCTTTCAATCAATCTGAATGATCAATTATTAAACTAGATTATACTGTAAAAAAGATTATATACTGAATGAAATGTGCCTGCTGTGCAAAGGACCAGTACGAGGTCTAAGCATCTTTTAAGTCTTTAAATCTCTACTGCACAGCATGATTGTTTCTTAAGGATCCCACGGGCCTTCAGAACAAGGGTGAGTTTTATGAAAGGTGGACAGACCACTCTGTAATAGTAGTGCAGAGAGCAGCAAATAGTGTGATCTGTTCTCAGACCAATATTTCTAGAACATGGGCCTAATTTGTAGTGCACTGCAGGACATCTGTTCTATCCTGTCTTTTCAGCATAGTGAAATTAATATCTTTGCATTTTCTCAGGGAGCAGCTCAGAAAGTGAAAATATTATGCACAGCTATACTGTCAATTTCAACAAGAAAAACAAAACACAGAATGAGAAGTGAATATTATTTCTTTCTCATTGTTTTCATCTCAGACTATATCTACAATGCAGAAAAATTGGGAGAAAGGACCAGTCTCCACTCATGCAGAGCAGCTCAGGGTGAAATACACTGCAAGGACTGCATGTGGATACTATAGTGGAGAAACTTGCAATTGCACCATGTCTAGTATAAACTTCCTGAGAATAAGAAAGAACGAGACTGCATATTTTATGAGACATCAGCTTCTTCATTTGATATTCTAGTGTCCTACAGGGTGAAGAGGATAAGGCGTTATACAGCTTAACAAAAGCACAGCCCTCACAGTGAATCTTATTTGTCCAGGATGTAATTTCTAAACTATATTCACCTTTTCTATATAACCTTGAATCTTTTCATTCCTCTGGTATGACAGAAAAATGGAACACAAGAGGCATTTTGGTGGTGGTGGAGTTTTTGGTGGGTTGATTATTTATTATTATTATTATTATTACTATTATTATTACTGCATTGGAGAATATTCATAGTTGCCATTGACTTCATCTTGGATGCACACTGAAATTTGCACAAGTCAGGTGAGGGAAAAGACTCTTAGCAGAGAGATCCTGAACTTTCCTGATCCTGGGAAAGTTCACCATAAAGAAAACAGGTCAGGTCAGATTCAGGGTTGAACAGACTGAATGTCTATAAACCAACTTTGGGCTTTCAGTTGCAAAGGCCCAGTCAAAAGCAAAGGAGTCAAAAGCATCCTGAGAAGATGCAGAGAAGTTCTTCAGTGAAGGACTTCTGGGAAACCTTTTGATATAATTTGACGTCTTACATACTTCAGGAAAGTAATCTATCTGCTTTTAATTTTTACTGTATTTAGGGGTATAAGGTTAGGTATAACTTGTTTGTACATAAACATCATTATGATTTTCCCTAAACATGTAAGATCCTGAACTTCGGCTAACCACTTGGCCCTGGATGCAAAAAAAATCCCCATCACAAGTAAAACAATGGACCACATGAAAACTAATACTAACAGAGGTAGTTAATTGGGATGTGGTAGCTTGGGCTCCAACTGTATCACAGAAAAGGGGATTTTCTGCAGCTGAATAACCACAGATGAGATAATATAACTGCAAGGCCTCCTCGATGACTGTATAGACTGAAAATATAACACTTCTTCAAATATGCTGGTAGGTCACAATACAGGTAAAGGGAGGCAACTAAGGGTGCCCACATTATTAATTTACATTTGGAGGTCAAAAAATTATGCAGGCAGGCAGACAGACAGACTTCTGTGGACAGACTGTGGAAATGGCTAGGGTGGGTGCAGACGGTCAATTAGGACATGTGTATCATTTTAAGGGTGCAGTTAGAATGTAACATCCATGCAGCCAGCATGCTCAATCACTCATAAAACTCAGTGCAGTGTGGTGGCAAGAGGAACACTGAAACTTCTAAAGCTGAAGTTAGAGCAGCAGCCAGAATATTGGTCCTTCTCCTCTAAGACTCAACTGAAGAGACTCAGTGTGACATTCTTTAACAGCCTGAGCCCCGAAGCAGAGTCTGTTTAGTCCGGTTATTCTGAAAAACAATATTTCCCCCCCACTGTTCTGCTGTTTCTATTATAACTTTGGCCAAACACAAAAACGACGAGTTTGGGGGTTTGTATTTTTGTTGTTGTTGTTGTTGTGAAATGCTTATTTAAAACAAAAATAATAGGTTTTATCTTTTCCCACCATCTATTTTCCCATTTATGTTGGTTTGAGTTTTATAGGGTGATTGCATTGGTGCTTGCTCATTCAAACTTGTTCATATCTCTAATTTTCCATCAGACTTTGGAGACGTCAGTCTTGTGGCCTCAAGATGAATCTATGCCTTCATCGTAGCTGACCAGGCAAAATGTGTAATTGTAATCCACAGACCATGTTTGTGCATGCAATTACTCATTTTGTAGATTCAGATTTTGCCTGGCTCTCCTCCAATACCGATGCTAGAAATTCCAAATTTTTTTCAAATTTTATTAATTATACTACCATTTAAAATCACAAATAAAAGTTAATAATTTAACTTATTGATTTAATTTGAGTGGCTTATTCAGGTTATCCTGTGTCTTGTTTGCTTGTCACCTGTGTCTAAAACACAGTTACAAAGCCATAAAAACTTTGTATCTTTCCTTAGTTGTGTTCCACCGTCATGATCTAAAAGAGCACTGTAAAATGAACAAAATACTTTGCTGACAAAAGATACAACAGATATAAGTGTTTTGTGCTTGTATCATGATCAACAGCCTTATGACCAATAAAAAGAGGCAAGCAATTTCCTAACAGGTTGATTCCCCCTAGAAAATGATGGTTCCTTGACTTGAACAGCCTATTTTAGAGATTGTGCCATTTTACCCTCTGAATTCATCTGAAAAGTAGAAGTCACAGTTAAGCAACAGTTCCTCACCAAGCACCTTTATGTAGTATATGGAGTTTCTGTTAAAGTCCTGTATTCCTGACTGACCCGTCAGTCCTTATGGAAAGACTCCATTAAAAAAAGCATTGCTATAAATGCTTATCTTCAATGCGTGCATATTCTCCATCTCAGTACCTTAATAGCAGCCTTTACAGTGTAAACAGGAACTATTCATTTCTCAAATGCTTGCAAAGTGTGACGAGTGGCCTGGACCTTCAGGTCCCGATCAGAGGCCTCTGAGATGTGAATGCAAGAGATGCTTGAGTGCAAAGATCCAGTTGCTCATCAGTGTTTTGCTGTTGCTTGACAAGAATTGCAGGACTGGTCCTAACACTTAATCATACACATGCCACTGATTAATGCAATGCTGAATTGCACAAGGAGCAAAATAGCCATTAATAGCCATTTAATGTTATTGTTCTCTTAAAGTAGACAATAAGAGGGCTGTAAACAGCAAAAAAAAAAAAAAAAAAAAAAAAAAAAGGGAAGGCCATAAGACCATAAGTATCCCAAATAATTCCCAATTTTGACTTTGCAACCAGATTTTTCACAAAATGAAATTACGCCCTCCACTGTTCTCTTTCTTGTTTTTCTTTAGAGAAAAGGGATTTCCATGAAACAACAGTGGCTTTCATTTCACTCCTGTAATTCAAGCCTTCTTGCAGTGCTTGTGGTAACGTAATCGCAAACGTTCTGTAGCCCAGGTATCAGGCAGGCAATATGTGTTTGGTTTTGTCCCTTAAAGCCCCGAGCTCTCTTCAAAACCACACACTATTCATGGCATCTTCCTGGAGCTGAGACAGGTTCACTAACAGAAGGGCAAGTACACCATGGCTTGATCAGTGAGGTTTGTTTGCATGTGCATCTCCATGAATTCTCCCAGGGGAAGCATTCCAGGCAGGAAACACTTCAGTCACTTTTTTTTTACAGAGACACATGTTTTCACACTGCACAGCATATTTTCTTATTACTTTGCTTATTAATTACCTTTATCTTCTGGTGCTGGCTATGTCAGCTGAGTAACAAAGCAAGCATCCGTCAGGATGTGAGAAATGCAATAAGGTACCTATTGGCATGCCACAAATGACTAGTTCTGAACAGGGTGTCTCATTGCTACTGTGAGATACAGATAGATATTTTGTTGCTTGATCCATCTGGCGATCTTTTTCAAGATTAACCCCTCGATGGGAATTCTGACTAACTAATTCTGGAGCTAATTTATCTTCTCTTTTATTAAACAAGCTGTGTGGTATCACAGTGGATCTGCAAATAACCTTAAAGCGTCCAGATTTTTGTTTTCTAACCTGCCAATATGAGATTGTCTGGGCTGCGACTTTTTCTCAGCCATGAGATACTGTAAAAAAAAGAGGTTAAGGGATAAAAAACATTCAGATGTTTCAGGAGTTGCCAGTCTGTCCTGTGCAATGTCACAGAGATCCCAACAAGGGGGGAAGGAGGGGGGCTTCTGGTTTGCCTGAAACCTGGCTGAAGTGGTACCCAGTGCAGCCCACCCCCAAGGTCACACTGCCTAGCACCCACTGGCCTTGTGGTGACTGAAGGCTTGTAGGGCCATAGCCCATTAGCATGTGATATCCTCACTTATAAACAGTTGCACTGTGTCAGGATTGAAAATGAGCAACTTTCAGACAGATTCTCAGAAGGCTCTGCTGCCCAGCTTCAAGGTTTCCACCTACGCTTTATCCATTTGAATGAGCATTGCTGTCCCACCACAGGCATCTACTGCCGCACCAGAGTTCCCTCTCTCTCTCTTTCATTCCGTGATCTCCTCCTTTCAGGTTATCCCTGTTGTGCTTTGATGGAAGCTGTTGCCACCCACTCCTACTGTCGACATCTGCTGCCGTCCTGTCTGCAGGCTGCTGCCGGCCATCCTGTTGTGCTTCTTCCACAGCTGACAGTCCCAGCCCCTCGGGTGGGGGTCCAGGAAGCAGAAAGCAAACAAACAGGCCAACATCAAAGCAGCCTTCTGCAGCTTGCTCCCACCCCCAATTTCCCCTTCCCATCTGCTGACAATGAAAGGAGCTTCCTCCAAGGAAAGCACTGGCTTCTGAGCTTTACCCCCCATGGCTGAGTAGCTGCACTCCAAGCCCCTGTTTTGTCTCCCCTCCTTTCCTCTCAAGGAAAACTGAAGGAATAGTATGGCTAAGACATTTTGTTGGAAAAGCAGGGCCAAGCTTAGGACAATCCCAGGACCCTCTATCAAAAATCATGGTACTAAAAATTGCAATGCACCAAAAATACAGCCTTATGAAAGGTGGCTGACTGGCAGGACAACAGCTCCAAGAGGCCACTGCCTCAACTCATAGTCTGGCCTGGCCTGAGGGCTAGGAAACATATTCTGCCCTAGGCTAGAGGATTCAACACACCAGGAACATTTCCAGACACTGTGGACCAACACAGAGTATCCTACAGCTCATGTTGAAGCTCATAAACTTTTCAGGATCCAAAGCCCCCTTGGAGGCAGGAAAGTGGCATGCTGGAAATGGCCCCTCAAATGCTCTCATTCCTCAGCTGTGTGGGGGGATTTTTCTAGGCACCACTAGTCTTCTCAGGCCACAGCTGTGGTAGGGATGGTTTTAACTGTCCATGTAACTCACTGGGAGAATTTCATGGCTTGTTTCATTTATTAATGCAGACGTGGCAAATGCTTTCTACACCCCAGGTCTCTTGTTGGCCTTGGCTTGGTATTCATCCAGGAACAGACTAAACAAAGCATCCAATCACAACAGATGTCCTTGTGTTTGCTAACAGCTTTTTAATAGAGTAGTCTTGTTTCATGTAAGAATATTATATGTAATCATTGTATTGTATGAGTACATGTGCATACAAAAGAATTTGGACTTTAATTTCCTGGCCTCAGGGACAAATCCTCCTGGCTGAGATAGTTCCACCTGAAGAAGAGAATGGTCCAGGGAGACCTTGTAGCAACCTTCCAGTATCTAAATGGGGCCTACAAGAAAGGTGTAAAGTGACTTTTTACAAGGGCATATAGTGATTGGACATGGGATAATGGCTTTAAACTAAAAGAGGGTAGGTTTAGATTAGGTATTGGGAAGAAATTCTTTACTGTGAGGATGATAAGGCACGGGAACAGGTTACTCAGTGTGGTTGTGGATGTCCCGCCTCTGGAATTGTTGAAGGCCAGGTTGGATAGGACTTTGGACATGCTGGTCTAGTGAAATATGTCCCTGTCCGTGGCAGAGGGGTTGTACCCAGATGACCTTTAAGGTCTCTTCCAACCCAAACCGTTCTATTTTTCTCTGATTCTCCAATTCTTCAGGTTAAGTAGGAATGGTGGAAATTTCACTGCAAGGAAAGTAAATAATGCAATGCAACGAGAGGATCAAGATATAGGAAAACAATAGCATATGACTGGTAAAATCCTTGTGTCCTCCTTCCTGCTGCCTGTATTATTTCTGCCTTTTACTTTAAGCAACTACTACTACTACTGCTACTGCTACTACTACTACTACTACTACTACTACTACTACTGTAAACACTGAGTTATTATGTAAAACAGAACAGCCTGACTACACCATGACATACTTTACAGGAAAAGATATAAAATGTGGCTGGGACTTACTAGGATTTTAACATATTCTCCTTGAAGCGTCTGGTGGGCATGTGCCTTGGAACAGAACTTAAGGCTGGCTGTTTTGAAGCCATTGGGAATTACCAGAGTCTGTCTAAATTCTCTAGGAATATAGGTTCAAATTTAATTTCTATTATGCTGCTATATTCCTTATTAGCTGTTCAGATATAAAATATTACAGCCAAGTAGGTCCTGTGTGGATCTAGCCTGTAGAACAGAAGTTGAAATTCTGATCTTTTTTAATATTGGAATAGCACCAATTTACTTTAATTTAATGAGATATATAATCTGGCCTCCTGTCTTTTCATGGCCCTAGCATACTGCATATTGCAAATTTCACTCATTAGGCTTAAATAAACATCAATTTAGTAAACTATTTCTACTTTAAAAGAATAGCACTGATTTGCAACCCAGCTCATGGCTTTAATCTCTATGTACTTGGAACCTCACCAAGCCTAGAAGTCTGTATTAAAGTAAATGTAAAGAAAGAAAAACAAAATTTCAAGAGCAACAGAATGAGAGGTCGTATAAAAGAGGTCCTATAAAATATCCTAAGTTTTAGTGGTAGCTTTTCTCAAATAAACAAACAAACAAACAAACAAATAAATAAATAAACCTACCCCTTCATTCTGCTAGGTTTACATGATATGGCACACTGTGTTTTAAGGCAGAGTTTCTGGGATCACAAGTAAAAAGTTTGGTTGTTTCTCCTTGGAACAGAAAAATAAAACACTGTTTAGGAGATATCTCAGAGATAAAAAGAGAGAGGACTTTTCTCTCCTTAGTTCCCCACTGTGAATCTTTTCATAGATCAGCCTTAGCCAGTGGTATAACAAGAACCACTTGGAATTTTTAAAGCTCTAAGTGTTAATTTCAGACCGATACCAATTTAATTGATATTTTCAGCTGGTGATACTTCTTACAGACAGGCTGGCATCTCACACAGAAGCCCAAGACAAAGCATGACCAACCCATCTCAGCATGACTGAAGGCCAAGTATATCAGACAGAACAGGAACTTGGGTTTGGGCACCTTTTCCCACAGGCTGTACTTCAGCCCCAAGGCTAACACCTATAGGTGGGGGTTACTTTCCAGCTTCCTCATTTTTTAATTGATCTGGACAGCTTTTAGAAGTTTTGATTTAATCCCATTGCAAAAGAAAAAAAAAAAGAAGTGTCTCAAAAAAATCAATAAATGTTTATTTTTGAAATAGGATTCTAGTATCAAGGCAGCCTCCAGAAATTAGCTTTAAATGTGATACAAACCTATTCAATGTATGCCAACAAGAACTGTGGCTAGAGGTAAGGCTGGAAGTCAGGCAAAATGGGATTTTCCTAAAAACTTCCATTAAGGTTGTGGCGAATCAGTATTGTTCTCCCTCACATTTTTAAGTCCTTCTTACACTGTTCTATTTGAAGGGAAAGAAAAAAAAAAAAAAAAAAAAAAAAAAAAAAAAAAAAAAAAAAAAAAGGTGCCCCTAATTTCTCATGGGGAAAAGGAGACATAAGTTATACAGGCATCAGAGTGTCTCTTTGGGATAAATGTCAGTATTTTATCTTTCTATAATTCAATAGAAAAGATAAATACTGCAATACAAATTGACACATACAATCAGCCAGGGCCACATGGTGGACCATAGCCCAAATAGATTTTTTTCTCCGTTGGGTTTTAATTTACTAAATGAGGAGAGATAGCTGGGCTCAGCTTAACAATAGATAAGCCCATTCTGCCATCTACCGGCTCTTTGATATCAAGGTGGTGAAAATCTGTTTAGTGATGAATATGATAAAAATGAAGCAGGATATGCCTCAAAATATTCATATAATTACATAATAATAATCAGTAAAGAAGAAAACAAGCTAGCTAGGATTGTTCTTAGCGTGTCAACATGTTTTGTTTTGCTATAGCATTAACAAAATGAAAACTCCATCTTTCTCATTTCCAGTGTCAGGTGACATTTTTATTTAAGGTAAAGCTGAGAAAAGAAATAAGTTTGATTGTGTTAAAATATTTAGGTCTGGAAAAAAGGGTTGTGGGTATTTTTCCTCTCCTACAATTTTATGGTTCAACTACAATATTTCTAACCCATTTAATAATAGATCTCTCTCCTTTCAATGTTCCCTAGATTTTATCCCTGACTTTTAGTAATTTCTGATTTTTTTTTTCTTTTTCAGATTATAAATTCTACTGTATTTTATTTAAAAGAAGTTTCTCTGCAAAACATGTAATCACTTTCTTGGCTGGCTATCAGGAACAATAAGTTCCTAAAATAAGTCTTAGACTTACTTTTAAATAAAGAGTAATTTTATTATTTAGAGTTTTCTGGGTTTTTATACAAGATGAATGTAGGTCAATGCAAGTCTCAGACAGGGTCATTCTACTACAGAATGGTTCTGTAACTCAGACAGGGTTCTAACTACCCTCGCCCTCAGAGCCACTTTGAAGTCTTGTTTCCTCAACAGAAAAGTCTTTTACTTTAGCCTGGAAGAGTCTGGGAGATTTCTGGCAGTGTTTTTGATAGTATTTTTGCTGATGGGAAAAACCAGGAAAGATGGCTTTGGTTCATGGTAGCTGTCTTCTGACAGACACACAAAACTTGTGGGTTGAAGGTCTTAGGTTTAATCTAATATTTACTGGTGAGTGGTCACTGAAATCAAATCATTGATATACTACAACAATAATTTGTTTTAATATGCTAAATGTAAAGTTCTAAAAACTGCAGGCATCTGTTCTGACTTTAAGACTGAATTGTTTTGGCTCTTTTAGCAACAAAACCCTCTGATGCCTGTGTTACCTATGTCTCTTCTTCCCTAAGGGAAGAACACAGGACCACCCATCTTTCTGGCAGTGATTTTACTCCAGAGCCTGTGTAAGGACAACTGTCCATATAGGAGTAGTGAGTAGGAGATTTAGTAGGATTGACTTACACTGGGTGGAATCCTGTGCACCAAGCTTTTATCAGCTCACCAGAGACTGTGTTCTGGATAAAACAGCAGCCATTTCCCCATAATGGGGGAGCTACGGGGGTGGCTTCTGTAGGAAACTCCTAGAAGCTACCCCAAGCTGGACTTGATGCTGGCCGAGGCTGAGCCCCTCACGGTGACAGTGACGGCATTTCTGGGATAACATAGTTCAGAAGCTGGGGAGGGAGGGACGGAAGACCCCTACACAAGAGCAAGTGAAGGCAGAGAAGGGAGGAGAGAGAATATGTGGCAGAAAAAGCTCTAAAGTCACCCAGGTCAAGGAATAAGGAGCGGGAGAAGGTGTTCCAGGCCCTGGAGCAGAGATTCCCCTGCAGCCCATGGTGCAGCCCTTGGCGGGGCAGCTGTGCCCCTGAGGCCCATGGAGGCCTGCAGAGGAGCGGAGATTTACCTGCAGCCCATGGAGGACCTCATGCCAGCACAAGTGGATGCCCGAAGGAGGCTGTGACCCTATGGAAGTCTGTGTTGGAGCAGGATTTCTGGCAGGACTTGTGACCCCAAGGGGAATCTGCACTGGAGCAGTTTGTTAAGACCCGCAGCCCAGGGAGAAGTTCATGGAGGACTGTCTCCATGGGAGGGTCCCCATGCTGGAGCACTGGAAGAGTGTGAGGAGTCCTTCTCCTGAGGAGGAAGGAGTGTCAGAGACAACTTATGATGAAGGGCCCATGACCCCCATTTCCCACACCCTTGTGCTGCTGAGGAGGAATTAGAGAAAATTTGGATTGGTGTTGAGCCTGGGATGAAGGGAAGGGTGGGGGAAAGGTGTTTTTAAGATTTGATTTTATTTCCCTTTATTGTATTCCAATTTGATTTGTAAACAAATAGATTTTTTCTCAAGTCTGCTTTGCTCATGGAGGTAACTGGTGATCTCTCCCTGTTCTTACCTTGGTCTACGTTAGAGTGGCTTTTGTGGGCATGTGGTATCTTGCCAATATCAGCCCTCTGTTACCCTGGTTTTTCTGAGTTTCTTTATTAGCCTTTTGATTTTCATAAATGGAGTCAGATCTTTTAGTTACTGTAGAATATTAGAGCAGTTTTTCTACCTTTCCCACAGAAGTAATATAAACAAATCCTTTGTTTTTCATTCTCTGTCCTTTGTTTGCATATTTCTAACCTGAAAACAATTGTAACTGACAATTTGTCTGGCCACTGAGGCTGAGGGGTGGAAACCCCAAAAAGCCAATCTTCTGCTAGACCCACAAATGTATAAAAGTAAAAGAATAAACAAAGGGGTCTCTTCTCTCAGCCCTTTCAGCTAGAAGCTGGATCAGAAGAACCTCTGCAGAAATCTCTTTCTGTGTGTGATGTCTTTGTGTTTCACAGTGACAGCCCTCCACAGTGGGGAACAACCTGAATAGAGAGAAAAGAAGAGTATTCCTCAATACCCTGAAGCTGCACGCAATGTAATGATACACTAGGCTGGGATTGCAGGAAAACATCTCTCCTCACATATCCCAGGTACACTGAAAGCCCTGGAGGACTTAAAATGGGATGTTCTGGGGCTTGTTACACATGATCTAAAACACACTTGGCCCTCAGAGGATGCAGCCTGAAAGGTTTCCTCTTATCATGTATCTCATGTCTTCCCTCAACAGGGACCTCAGTACAGAATTCAACCACAGGAAAACAAACATGAATGTTCACCATAAGAAACAGTGAAGGGAAATTGCGTGCATGAAAAAAAACTTTTAAAGAATTCCAGAAAAAGCTAATGCTGAAATGTAAGGCTCCAAATTCCATTCCATTGAAGTTGGATTTGCAATTTCTTTCTTAATCCCTAAAACAACATTAACCTCGATGGTTGAAGATTATTCTACTCAAATACAGACATTAGTCACAAAATTCATGCTGAAACTTGCCAGGGGAACAAAACCACCATTTCATCAGAACTGCATATTTTGTGAATACCCTCTTCAAGGGAAGGATTGAACCTCTTTTTTTTCCAGCTGTTGACTAAAATACACTAGAGAGTGACTGCTCACCATCACTATAATACCCACAAGCAGTTCTTGGTACGACCTCCTGGAGTACCTTATCATATAAATAGCCTTGAATGTGTAATTCTGACTTTACAGTCTTACGAATTAAAGAAATCTGGATAAGATAGTTTCAGGACAACTACCTGTTTCAGCCTATTTTATTTTATTTATTTTATTTTATTATCATGTCTTCAGCAGAAAACTTCAATACATAGTCATTTTCCTCTCCTCTGAATAACATTTTTTTTCAAAAAGAAAATGCAATTAAAAAAACAAGTTGTGAAAAAAAACAAGCTTGTACCAAGTCAGGCCAGTGGAGAGGGTTGCTCTGACAATAACATTCATATTCTCATCACATGCAGAATAGAGATTTGTAAAGTGACATCTATTTAGCCTGCCTCATTAATACAAGGAAAGTCAAGAACTTTCCAATGTGTTGAGTGCAGAATGCTTTTACCTAACACTGTCAGCTCCCGGGGGGATCCAGGCAACCTGCAGATCCACTGTTTTTTTCAACCCTGAGCCTAGACAATGAGAAGAGCTGAAAGAGGAGACTACAGCAAGCGGACAGAGAGACTTTTTGCAGTTTGCAACAGCTGGTTTGGAAGTCGGCTGCGCTGCTTCAATCAGTCTGCAGCAAAGCTTTCTGGAATGGGCTAGAGAGTGGTAGCAATATACTAAGTCTGTCATCTGTGGTACTTTAATGTGTCATGTGTGATTTCAAGAAAGGTAAACCAGGGATGTTGGGCTTGATATACGATACATTAACAAAAGAATTTCTCCTATGACATGATTTATACATTTCTAAAACAGCCTTGGGAATGGTGCAAAAGGCAAGCAGTGTTACTTAATCTGAAGAGAACATGGCAAGCAATGAGCATGCACTATGATTATAGAAAGGGGTAAGCCACAAAATTAGCCCAAAGAGAAAGATTCCTTTTTAATTACAGACTTGCAGATAACAGTGCACATATATTGTAACACTGATTTTTGTAACTGTTTTGAACTTGCTAACCAAAATTTTAATTTTGCCTTTACAATAAGTGAATTTGTTTTCTTTTTCAAATTGATTCTATGTGAACTGTGAATACAGGCAACTCTAGAAAACACAATATCAATTTTTCAGTATCAACATTGATAAACAACACAGCAAAAGCCCTTTCTCTAGGTCTGCAGCAGAATTTGATTGTCTTCATACTGCTAAATACTGTTTACTGTCTACAAACAAGGCTGGATGAATGAAAATGGCTATTGGAAAAGGTCCACATCCCATATTCACCACCGGCTCTCTGGTTTGCTTCTTACCCTGACTCAGAGCTGAGACAGACTACTTTGGTAGTTCAAGTATTGATAACAAAATTACCCAAGAAGCTCTTGGACACTGTTTAATAACTAAAAGAGGCTGTGTCCTCAGAATTTCCAAATCCACAAAAATCAGCACTACTATGCTGAATTTTTTTTTTCAAGTCACCACTGTCAAGTAAAAGATTATTAATCCCAGGAGTATGGACTTATTTTCTACCAGTCTCCTATGTTTGGATTGGCTAGAGGTAGATGCATCTCCTGATGGTTGTTATCCTCTTTCCAAGTCACAGGAAATTAAGACAGCAACCAGCCAGCATTTCAGCAATCTTCCTTTTGTTACATTATGTCCCTGTCTTTTAGACACTACACTATTCTATCAGTGATGTTGCTCCCACACAACAGTTTTTCATGGAAAGGATACTCGTCATCATAAGGTTGAATGAAAATGGGCAATGCCTACATAATTCAGAAAACTGACTACAAAAGTCTTCTCAAGTATTAACCAAAGAATATTAATAAGAAGCAACCCTGCTCTTAGAAATAAGATTCATTATGCAACCACAATGGAATTATGAGACATTTTCTGTGATTAGTATTTTTGTGCATATAGAGCAGTAACATTCCAGCCAAAGTGTCCATGTGAGGGAATCTGATGCCTGGGCTTGTTTTCATTCACCTCAAGCAACAGGCTTTTAAAAGCTACATGGCACACAAACTATCAACAGGGACATAAATGGCTTTGTTGTCTGTGTAGCTGGCTGGGGCAGATGGCTCAGCAGAGATCTCATGAAAATGAGATTTCTTTATGTGGCAATGCCATCTACATACTACTTCAAAGACATCTTGAGAAGGAGCCAAAACTTTGAGGCTTTCCTAGGAGGGAATCAAAACTTCTCAATTCACAATCTACTAACCACAGGCTGATGTTATATATTCTTGAAAAAGTTTCCAGGTCATACTGGATCAGAAATTATTAGTATCAGATATAATGAGCTACTTCTTTTTGAATGTTGAACTGAAATAAAAGAATAAATAGATGAAGAAAAACAATAAAGAAACTAACTAAATATTTTTAGCTGCAGGGGAGGTTTAGTCTCAGTTTGGGGACATGGATTCATTTAGCTTTAAGGAATTTTTCAGCCAAATCTAATGAGGAGAGACTTTATATTGTTGGCATTTTACAGAAATCTTGTGGTGTTTAGCCATCAGACAATTGTTTTACAACTCTGTTTTCGTCTGGTTTACATTTGGGATTTGAGGAGGGACACGTAGAGCCTCTGCTGGTTGTGTTTTATATTGTAAAACCTTCCACAGTCCCTATATTTAGAAGCAACTTCCATCAGCTTATTTTAAGAACTTTCTAGTATGCATTGTTATCAAGAACAAGTTGGGGGATATTTGGGAGCTACTTCACTTGTGTACTGAACATAAGGAAACAGCTGTAGCAGTACACAGAAGGATGGATGTTGTGACACAAGCCCTTAAGAAGCCCACAGTGCTTTCTTTCACTGCTATGAAATGCCAAAACCAGGAATCCTCTGGCTCTGACCAGCTGACAATATGAAGCAAGGTTTTGGGGTTACTATAGAGATAAAAAGCTGTTGCTCATCTAAATCCTCTCCTTACATTTAACCACGAACAATGTTTGTACCTGTCTCAACTCACCGAAGTCTGGAAGAAAATTCTGAAATATATATGTAACTGGATCACCAGTTATATATATATATATTTCATTTTGAGTGGAAATTCATATTGTTTTCCCATCACCACTTTAAAGATAGCAAGTGAGTACACATGCCACGTCTCTCTTCACCTCTGCCTGGTATAACACAATACATGCCTTGATATGGCACTTCAGTTTTGTACTTTAGAGATATAAAAGCAAATTATCAAACCTATCTATAACCTAGTTTGTGGATGTAAAACCTCCACCAGATGGTGCCAGAAGTCCATGAGAGTGGCCTCAGTGGGCCCTGCTTGGGCATCTAGGGTGGTCAGCAGACCCTCTCCTTACTGGGCAAACTCAAGTATGCTTATTCCTTCAAGAATATGAACTCTTGAGAAGAAAATTAATGGCATTAAAAAATGTTACAAATTAGGAGAAAAAAGTTTTCAAAATCAAAGAGAGTACCCTGAAATAGCTGAATATTACATTCAGGACTGAGCCTCAGTATATGACATAACCTGACTCTGTTATATATCTGATACATACCTGTGGCATAGAAGCTGATTTTAACCCATTCAATTTGTATTTTAATTATTATGGTAATTTCAATATTTTCAAGTTAATACAGTAGTAGGTTTTTTTTCTGTTATTTTAAATTTTTATTTTTACTCCACAGCTTTGTGTGCTACAACATAACCCTAAGGCATTCTTCACTGCAAGGCACTTCTGACCTGAACTCCCAAACACAGAAACTGATACTTCACTTATCAAGAAATTCAAGTATTAAGAAAAAAATTTTTCACCATTATTCAATACGTGTGCACCCTTTCTGCACCAGCTGTGCTGGCTGAAGACATTATAATATTGTTATTAGCCCAACATCAGCTGCACAGCTTCACCTGAAATCATACCTGCAAATCTGCCCATCGATCATCAAGGGTGAAGAATCCCCTATCTGCTTCAGTCCAAATAGGCCAGATGGCAGAGATACTGAAATAACTTCAGCAATTCTGGCTTATCTTGACTGGAAAGAGCTAGTGAACACTCACAGGAGTTATTTTGTTTGAATAGCAGGAGACATGGCAGGTAGTCCGACAGTGTACCTTCAGAGTTGCAGCTAGGAAAGGATATGAGAGATATGGAACTTGCAAAACTCATGTAACAAATACAATGTTAATCCGAGGGAGAAAAGAAAACAAGTTTCTTTTACAAAAAATATTCTGATGTTTATTAGTTCTACATTTATTGGTGAGGAAGAAAATAGCTTTCGTTCTTATGCTGAGGTTTCAGAGTTCAGAGTAGATGTTTCTTTCTGTGCCCTTTCCTGAACTCGTAGCACAAGCAAAGGAGTCAGGTTTCCCCTTTCTCAGGAACAGCCAAGGAGGGGTTTCCAAAGACTTAACAAAAGTGAAGTCACTTGGCCACGATATATCAGTCCAAAGTGCCAAGGAAAATAAACTTTTTCAGTCAAAAAGAATAGTTTCAAATTTTGGGTAAAGTAGGGAGTAGATTTTCTCAAATTTGAGAAGAAAAGCCTCTAAGATAATTAGTTGTCATACAGAAGTCAACAGCAGATGTTTCATGAAGGGTTTAATTAAGGGATCGTAATTTATTGAAACATGTTTATTATTATTTTTATTTTAAAGGAGCTGTGCTCCTTCACAGTACTCCCTTCTACGGTTCTGCCCCTGATCTTGGGAGGCAGTTTTTCATCTCAAGATTCTTTCAGAGTTACAAAGAAACATAAATTAACACAAAATTAGGGCAATCTTGGTGAGTTCTTAAAGGATGAGGAAAAGCGGTTCTCATGACTTGTGGAGATAGATATCAATTAAGCTCCATTAACTTTTCCAGAATCCATTCAAACTGAGTTCAAGAGCACTTTTTAATAATAACTAATATGAATTCTTTTGGAGGCACTTGGATTACAACTAGATCTGGACACTAAGTAATCATATTATTCCAGATGACCAGTTCAGAATAGAGCACATGTGAGTAGAAATTATATTTTTCTTTTTATTGATGCTGAATTTCAGAATCCCTAGTGATCAAAAGCTTTGTGAATTTGATGATTAAACAGGGACTCAAGTCCTTTGTAGAAAAAAAGCTTTAATGAAAGAAGTGTAGAATAAAGGCTGAGCTCTAACTCAGATTGATCTAGAAAAACCTAATGCCTACAGAAATTTCTCTAGCACAGTATTTAACAAAATTTCAAGATACTGAACTTGGGAGCTGTTGAAGATGAATCAAGAAAAGTCTTTGAATTGAGAAGGATAAATATCAAACCTATACTGAGATTGCTACTGAAGCAGTTTGAATGATATTGTAGCATCTACATGGACTTTCTGAGTTCTCTGTCTTCTTTATGGGAAAGAAAGTGGATTTACAGACAAACCCAGTTTTAAGGAGATTGTGAAATTAAATTAATTTCCAACAGATGAGAAACTATAGTGGTTCTAATACTGTAGAAGAAAAAGTGGAGTTGAGAGGAAAAGACAGGGAACCATGTCAAATTCCCTAAAATGACTGAGGAAAGCCAGGAAAAACCCATGCGTGAGGTCAGAATTTTTTATGTGGATACTGAGAGCTGGATACAAAGAGTTTCAGAGCTCAAGGTGCTGGATATTGTGAATCTCACAGTTGGTGTCCATGCTATCCCCCTGAAACAGAGGGGCAGCTTGTCACCTAGTCGAGGGCAGTGTGTTTTTCACTGGATGGATAGACATTAGAAAAGTTAATTTTTAAATTAACTTGTTTTTTCTTCATCTTATGTCCCTCTTTCCCTGAAACTGCCTCAGGAAATATTTTTCTCTGAATCTGAGACATTTTTGCATAGCTGTGCAGAGAAGAATAATGCCATGAAGCTGTTTCATCCATCCTCGCCTAACCCAAGTATTTTCTTAACTTTATATGCTCGCCAAGGAGTTTCCATTCTGATTTTCAGTCCTATGTCCTCCAGTAGAACTCTCAGCTTGGACTTTAGTTTCAACTTAACATATTTTATCTTTTTGTTTTATATTAACTGTCCAAGATGCATTCATAGCAAATTATAGAAGGCTGAATGGCTCCTTCTCAAAATAGTGTCCAATGAGGAATATAAATAATCACAAGTGCTTATTTATGGAAAAACAGCAAAATGTGGGAAACTGGTTTACTCATAGAAGCATGCTATATCTTCATTATTCTATTTAGTTTGTTCAAATTTTTGGGCAAATACTTTAAGTGTGAGTAATGATCAGCATATGCTATTAATTGATTAAAAACAATTAAATACTACAATACTTATATTTCCTTTAAGACCTTCAATATGTAAGTGTACTGCAAAAAAGAACAAAACTTCATGGGACCTAAATTCTGTCATTATTGGTAAAACATATTTTTCCTAAAGGAATCCTATGAAGAATGCACTACAAATGATGATATTTGATAATTATTTGTTTTGAATGGTTATAATCCCCTCCCCCTGCCCCGAATATTATGTGCAGCTTTGGTGAAATGTTTGAAATTTGACATGAAGGCAAGAAAGAAAAAAACCATGATAGTCAGAAATTTGTTTTGCAGTGGGGAAGAGCTTTTTTTAAAAAGTTTTGTTTGCTTGTTTGTTTGTTTTGTTTTGTTTTGTTTTCCAGTTTTTCATCTTCTTTTGATTTAATTGGGGATTCCACTTGCTTTAGAAAGAAGGAAAAATATTTCTTTCCACAGGAATTTTTTCCTCTGATGTTTCAGGAACACGGCTGCACCTAGTTCTTTCATGAAGCTACGTTTAAGGCTTTAGTAAGTTGGTATCCAAAGGGTACCATAAGGGGTTCTCCATTTTGCAACTGACATTCATCTTCCCTCAGATTCCACTTATCTTTTTTTAAATCAGTGTCAACACTAATACTTAAGAAATTGTGTCATGGTCCTCCATGCCTGCTCCTGCATGCCTTAGTTCCTGTGAGATGTTGAATGTAACCTCAGTAGCTAGGAATGATCTTCGACAAAAAGTCCTTTGGAGGTGTTTTGTGGGTTGCCTGTGTGTTTGTTTTTCTCTGGTTAGTTTATTTTAGTTCAGTTTAGTTTAGTTTAGTTTAGTTTAGTTTTATGGATGATTTTTACATTTTTGAAAAATCTCATTTGATTGCATTTAGATTTCAAAGGCCACTAACGGTGGAAAAATCAAAGCCATTCCACAATAATTCATCAGTCTCTTCTTCTGGACGGGTTCTTTTTATTTTCCTAACATCTATCTTATAGCAATGAGTTTGCATATTATTCATATTTTATGCTGGTTTTACAGTTTAATTAGATACTTTTGGAATGATCCAAGTATTTAATAAGCCACATGGAAAAGCAATGTCTTATTCTGAAATCATTGTCTTTCTGCTGTTTCTAAGTATTAAAATTTGTTTTGACCATGAGACTAACAAAATTAATTTAATTATGACACACAATTGGATATCTAAAAAAGCATAGATTGGGTAAAAAAATCAGTGATTTGAAATCGGATTTATTACATGAAAAATATTCATATTACAGATTTCATTCTCTCCTAAAAAAGCAGAAAACAACTAAATAAAGATATAGACTTAAAGATCTGAGGAGTATCATGAGGTCTTTCTTTCCACAGTCCCATCCCTTGTATTCAATTCAAGCATGGACATTGGATTCAAACCCTGTAGAAGGAGACATTAAATTATAAACCATTGGCAATTACCTTGTTTGCATTTTAAATTCTTCAGCTATTAAAGACTAATCTGAACTGTGTCATAACTAATGCTTATAAATTACTACAGTTGTTAAGAGTGGGAAACTAATTAGATAAGAGCTTCTCGCTTTGAGTTCTGTTACAAATTAAATATTTTTCAGAGGCAGACTAATTTAAAAATGTATCAAGATGATGTTGTCTTACTTTTCTTCCAAATGTCTTTCCATTTTATCTCACTTTAGTCTTACAATAGGAATTATATTACCAGCTTCTGCACTAATATATCTACCCAATGGGTAATAAGTTTACCTATGAGCAGTGGCTAAAATTCAGCATTCTTTCCAAAGAGTTTCCAGTTTTACAAAAAGGGCCTGAATATTCAACAGAAAAGGCTACATTTTGGTGTTCATTATCTGCTGCACTTGAGTGTATGGGAGACTAAACAGTATGACAATACCTTCCTGAACTCAGTCAAAACTGATAAAGAAATGTTGATTGATAACAAAAATGTTAAGGCGTAATCTTAAAATGCTCTAATTCTTTTAATCTCTGCACAGATGCACTAAATTATCTACCAGGTTGGTTTTGGATGAGCAGCTACACAGTCTATTATGCCAGCTCAGATGGTTTAAAGATCTCTTTAAATACAGATTTATGTGCCCAAATTTTTTTCTGTACCAGTGTTAAGGGATGTTTTAAATTGATTCAGTAATAATTTAAATCCGAAGATGAAGCAGTAGAAAAAGTAACAAAGACTTTCTGCCATTTTGTCAAATTTTACAATTGCATTCTATAACCTTGTATATGAAGTTACTCATTGAGTATCAAAACAACCCTTAGTTTTGCTAAAAAAATGTATTTTCTTTACTATGCATGAGTGAACATATAATAAATTTGAAAATCCAATTTTTTTTTTGCTGTTTAATCTTCCAGTTAGTCCAGCTTTATCCTATAAATAATTTTAATTTCTCAGACTTAAAACTGAGTTCTCTGAAGAAAAAAATCTTCTATCAATATTTATCTCTTAAATGAAAAAATAAATAAGTAGTCAATTTTTGATGAAATAGCAAAAAACCCAATTCTCTAAAATAAAATGTTTCTTCTTTGATATATTTATATAGTCTGGCTCAAATTTGAGTCTAGATCCAAAGTTGTCAGAAATTTATTCGATTATTTTAATTGCTATCCTTAGGCTTTGGATTGGGTACTGTGAAAGCCTGGAATGGTTTATTTGAAGACTGCATAAAGCAGAACTGAAATACATCTCCAGTCTATCCTTTTTCAAAAATCACACACATCTTAATAAATCCTGATCTTTTGTGACATAACATTCTCTTTTTGAACATACAGTCACTGGAAGTTCAGTGTTTTTGACAGCAGACACACACAATACACTGTACAAGATTGAATTAGCAGTTTCAGTCAAGATCCATTTCCAATCTAAGTAGCCAGTAGATGTTGCTCCAAGCTATTTCAAAATACAAGCTAGTTTCACTAAGGATTTGAAAAACAGATGTGAGGTTCTAATTAAATATATTCAGGCAAATGTGGTTTAGTTTATTTTGACAACAATTAGATAAACAGCAAAACTCTGCAAACTGTTCACCACATAGATGCATTTATATATATCTAAAATAGATGTTCAATAGTTACAGCTAGATCCCCTCAGACACATCTTAAAGTTCCCTTTCACTGCAGTGAATTACTCTGACTGGTTGTCATTCTCCTGCTGTGGGTGAGGGATCATCCAAATCACATTCCATAAAGTCATGGAAGAGATACATCAACAGCTTAAAAATTAGATCTTCTGGCAGAAACTGGTATGTTTTTTGGCTTGTCAATTGGTAATGATTTTCCATGAATAGCAATAAACACTCCTCACCACTGCCTCAGACAGCGAGGACTAGAAGTGCCTTTTCCATGTAGGCTTTTTTTTGCTTTATATTCTACAGATGTGCCATTAAAGGAGTCTTAACAGTAGCTATAGACTTTGGCACTCATTCCTGCAGCCACATGATCTGTCATTTATTCCTTTATTTTTTCACATTTTTATTAATTTATTATGTTACTTTTTCCACACATCTCTTGTCTGAATACTTGTGTCCTTTTTCAGTGACAGCATGCACGAATAACACTCTTTCATATGGCCCTTTAGTGAAAAAGAGCTGTTCTCTGTGAACAAGTATACATTTGCTTTATTTAAGAATGTGAAAGGATCAAGTGAACTGATGGAGAAATTCCTGTTCCTTGAATTAAGTAGTATATATCAGATGTGAGATCCAGGAACTTAGCTGGAAAATCCAAATGTAAATTCTATCATGAATTCACATGAGATGCCAATTATACATCTACTTCTATATAAATGTTCAAAGTCTAAACACCAAGATGGGTGGACTAGGATGTGTACTTTTGAGGCAGCACAGATGCCTCAGAAATTTGATGGAAAGAGAACAATTTATAGAGCACTGTAACATCCATGTGTAAATGACAAAGCACTAAAAACAAAGGTTTTGCCAGAGGAGGAATTATGCTATTAGTTAAACATAGCTTAAAGTCATTAAAAATTAGCACAAACAATAATTTTTGACCTATCATTTATAACTACTTTCAGAGATAAATATTCAAAAAATGCACAGAGGCAGAAGAGATTCTGGAAGCAGACCTGAGTAGCAGCCAGGTGAACCAGACTCTGACAGACCTTCTCTCTCTATAAAAAGCACCTCTGTAGCAGCAATTGTGACATACAGATACTGAAACTCTCTAGGAAAATTAAAGTCCTCCACCCAGCAAGAAAACACTAGAGTAACATCAGTTTCTAAAAGATCATCATAAATATTTAAAAGTGTTAAAAGAAAATTCATTGGAGCAGTTAAAAGAATGAAACAACTGAAACAGTAGGGAGTTTATTCATGTCAAGATAAATGAAAAAAATGTGGTCATACAAGGAAGAGGTTGTGGTAGTTATGCTCTAGGGTAAAGGAAACTATGAGAGGTACAAAAAAAAAAAAAAAAAAGACAAAGAAGATTAAAAACAAATCTTCAAAATTCAGAACTATTTTCCAAATGAAGAAGATTAAAACAAAACCAGAAATCAGCAGTGAACCAAAACCTTTGGCAAATTAAATATAAAACACGAGTTAAGCCAAAAAAAGAGTTTTGAGGAACATTTTACTAGAGGCAAGAGAGTTGGGGTAATGTTGTTTCTTAAACACAGAAGAAAAAATCTTGCCACAGAGTCATTAGAACTGGTAAATGACTGAGATGTAAATAGAAGATTCACAAAAAATAAGACTCCTGCAGGGAGAAAATACCTAGGTTATCATTATTACTTACAGTGAAGAAACTTAGAGACATTCCTATAATGAAATTTTTACTTAACAAAATGAGTCTGAGGAACTACCTGAAATCACAGTGTCACTAGAAGAGCCTTTGGAAAAATGCAATTAGGTAAACAGTTATAGATCTTGAAGACCGGAATTTGAGAACTAAGGGAAGTATGAATGAATACGTTCCATGTCAACATATTTTTTGATTGGAGGAATGAAAAGAGATAGCTTTCTTATAAGTTGTTTCATATAATAACAGAGCAGTAAACTGACTTTCATACCAACAAAGAAATGTAAAATAAAGTTTACAGTGATATACTGATACAGCTATAATTTTGAAGGGAAAGAATCAACATGCCTTGTGTTTCAGTCTCTATTAGAAAACTCTGCAATGCACCTGCAATTTTGGAACCCCTTCTAGCACTCACAATGGTCTTAAAATCCATGTGGAGATGAATCCCGAAAACCTGACTGAGTTGTATTGGGCTTATTTTACATGTGTTCTCATCTGATGGATGAGAAGAGGTGAGGAAATGAAAAAAAGGAAAAAGGTCTTGCTCTAATCTAGAAAACATGTTTTTCCTTATAATTCATACTGGAAGGGAGGAAAAAATACTAATCTTTTGGTGTGCAAAAAGATCTGATTTTGAATTTACAATTAATGAAATGCAGGAGGAAAAGATACAGAGAAATTTCTGATTTTCCTAATGGATACATTCTACATGCTGTTATAGGGAATTGGTGAGACTTGTATTGTTGAACCTGCTCATAATCAATCAGGAAAAGGAGATGAATGGTAATATTTTTCTAATATTAATCAGTAATGTTTTACTGATGACACAGGACCAAGAAGAATCCAGAAAAATATATGGAAGAAAAATACGTCAAGAGCTTACTGCACACAAGTTGCAGGCACAAACTAGAGTTGAAGAAGTTCCTAAAAACCCAACCTTCTACAATGCCAGTATTTTAAACCTTTTGTTTTGCTTGTGTGTGGGTTTAGAAGAATTCATCATTTAACTGCCTTTTGACAGAGGATACTCTATTAGGTGGGCAGCTGCCCTAGGACCTTGGCTGTTATTCCTGTGCTCTGCAGAGAAAGGATTGATTGGAGGAGAGGAAAGACACTAACACCAAAGCTTATGAAGTAAAATTCTCCTGCATGGTCACCAAAGTCAGATGATGTTGCCAAAAGGTCGCTGTATTGTTGAGAAAACAGTTCTGGAGTAATTTTGAAGTTGCTTGCTCTTTAGGAATTGTGAATATAAACAACTCTGTAGAACTCATCATCAAAGTCCGGTATCTTGAAAATGCTGATTTACTTGTGCTGCAAAAATGAGGAATCACTGTTCATGTGAGTTTTAGACTCTCCTTCCTTGTCTCAAGTGGACAATGGATAATTGCTCATACTTGCAGATCAGTTTTAATAGTGTATTTCTAAGATGAACAACAGTGTCTGGGAAGTGTAAAGAATGAAAATGTGCAGACAAAGTCCTCCTTGTGCTGAGGAAATTTCTTATACTACAAAACCAAAAAAAAATGTTGTTAACACTTCTAGAATTTATGGAAAGCACCTTGTCCCATTTGATTTACTGCTATCTGCATAATTTTAATAGCTGTATATGTTCTTAGGTTTCATTGTCACTTTTTTACGACTGCTGAGATTTGAAAGACTGAAAAGCAGCTTTAAGAATTTGATGTATTGTTACAAACCTGAGAAGAACTGTTTATTTTAAAAAATATAAATCAGAAGCTCTATTCAATTATCACTCTGTTGACAAATTCTGTTTTAGGCCGAACTATTCTAAATGGTCTTCACTGTTTCAAGGTGAAGAACTCAGACAATTTGAATTGACTGAGATTTTGATAACAAGAAAATATCCTTTTAGAAACATTTGGAGGAAGTTTAATTGTAATGAATGTTCTTCCTCACTATCTCCTTCTATCAATAAATCTTGGGATAAAAAACATTACAGAAATATAATTTCAGGACAGACTGGTTTTCAGACTACTGAAGTTGAGATAATGGACTGGTGAGAAGATTAATTTTGAGGGGATAAAGAAATGAGATTAATTGAAGTGTGGGGGTCCAAACAATTTCCTTGTGATTCCGAGGGCAGACTTGCTGTTATGCTTTGTCTCAAATATCTAGACTGTGTTACTGGCTTCTGTCTTAAGTTTCTTGTACTGCCTATAGCAGCAATCATCCATGTCTTCTGAGTCAAACACAGTCTCTAAGAAGCCCGAAACAAATCTATTTAGCTCCTTCATTTCTATGCCGTTCTACCATGAACAGCAGACTTCCATTGCAACCTATGTATGTCAAATATTTTTTGATCTGATTCATAAGACTTTTGAAAAAAGTGAGCTATTGAAGTGCAAATAATATTGATTCTACAGGAATCATCTACATGATATAACCATGACACATGTATTGAAGCAAATTTTTAAAAAATCTCTATAAAATAGCTAGATTTTAAGTAGATAATTTATAATTAGAAAATGTATTTAATGTCTATTTTTAAAATTCCCACTCATTAAAGAAATTCAGGTATTTACATTTTTATTGACATGTGAAATTCAGTATTAAGGTATGCAATGATGGGCATGGGATTGTGCATATTCAGTGATGCTCAAAAATGCAAACTTTAATTGTAGGAAACAAAGAAAACCAAACCCGAAAATATAATCATGCCAGAAAACAAAGCTATAGTGTATGTATGTCTTGAGTAATGCACACTCAGTGTGTATTTGTAGCAACAATAGAGGAAAAATATTCATCTAGAACTTTGAAAACTGCAGGTAAGTGCCAAGAACAGCTGGAGGTATGAATGCTTTCTGCAGATTTCACATGTAAAAGGACTGTCTGTTTTAGAAAATACATGACTCAAGAAGAATAATCATGAAGGCTGAAGAGAAAAAGAAGAAGGAATTCCAGTCTTAAAAGATCAGGAACCAAATTTAACTGAAACTGAAAGAGTACCTTTTCAAATGTCGCTTAACTAACTGAGGTATTCCTGGCCACAGAATGTGGCGGAAGCCAAAAATATCAAGAAAGGGATTAGATACATTTGTGAAGCTTAGGTCCACAGGGAAATATTAAACTTCTTAGTTCAGATCCAACGTCTGCCTCAGGAAGTCTCTATATTGCTAATTGCCAGAAGGTGGGTGCACAGGGAAAAGATTACTTCTTTCTTATTTTCTATTTAGGAAATAAATTCCAGACTGAAATTTCTGATTAAATATAAAGGGAACAGAAGAACACCTTGCACCTGAGGGTGCCAACAGACTCTGTATTTCAAAGCATATGTTTTGGTGAAGTATCAGAATTTCAACTTTCTTTTCTCAAAAGCATTCATAAGATAAGAAAACATTTATTTCTGGCTAGATCTAGCCTGGATGCATAACTAGTTATCATAGCATTGGGAGCAATCATGGATGTTTGCAGATGAGCTGTGGGGTAGCTAATTCTTTCTCATCTCTAATTTATGGATGCAAATTATTATGATTACTTTGCCATTTGTTTATGCTGTTTGGTATTTTGGGGTTTTTTTATGGCAGGAGTGGGTATTTGTTCTTGATGCCATATTATTATTGGCAGAGATGATTCATAACACATGGTGTTCACAATAATTGTCTCATTCTGTGGTCTCAAAACTGGTATCAGATTTGCTGGGTTTGTACTGGTATGTGTTTTATAAAATGTACTTTCCTGTATAAGAAACTTGTATTTCTCCATCTGCCCTGTTTCTCCAGCTGGTCTGGCCAAGTGCTGGAAAATTCTATATTTTCTTTCAAATGATAAACTGTGTGCATTAATCTCTCTCCACACTGTTTAGTAATTTAGAAAACACTCTGGAGTCTATTTTCTTCTGAAGTTTCCATCTGATCCTTTAGACACAGTCACAACCATGTAACCATCAGACCAACTCCCTTTGTCTTCTCCAAAGCAGCAATTTCCTCTTCTGACAGGAGGAGAAAAGAAGTCACAGTATTTCCATCACTGTCACGTCAATGATGAGAACCAGTTTTCTGAATACCAGAACTTAGCTCTTTTTGTCCTATGATTGGGAGAAACTCTGCCTGTAGTTTGCATTCTTCCCTTGCTGTGAAATTTACTCAAAGTGATTCAAGCGAGCTCTGGGTCAGTTTCTTCTTGGTGACTTTTGTTTCCCACTCATCTTAGTCTCTCAGATGAAGGAGCTGTTCTGGGTGGATTGGCAAGAGGTAGTCCATTCTTCAGCATCAACAGTTCCCCTGCACTGTCAGAGCAGCAGCCAGGGAGATGGGTGAGACTGGCCAGTGGACTGCTGTCCTCAGTCCTCTGGCATCTCTCTCTCCATAGCAACATCAAGAATTGGGACCAAGTACAAAACCAGCTCCAAAGTTCCCCTGGTATTTGTCAGTGCTGAGTTAATCTTAAAATCCCTCCTCCTTTGTGGTCTTCATCGCAATTAGAAAGAGTAGAACTTGCCTCAGCTGTCTATGACAATGCAGAGGGGTACAGCTTAGGAAATACATTCTCTGCTCTCCTTACAGTGGGTGGGTAGGAAGAAGCACTATTTGAACATGGATCATCTGCCCTGCTTTAGACCCATACTTTGAAACACAGCACACCCTGGAACTGACTATTTCTTTGCTTCAGGTTGCCTGCAGAGACAAGCTGGGACATGGGCTGAATCTCCCTGAGGGAACAGAGTTTCATGGCATACCTTAGCTAGTTTCTCAGTTAAGCAGTCATTTGAGCTGCTGTCAAATGAGCTAGCCTCATTCCCTCCTCTGTAATGCTTCATGTTTGCCCCATACTTTTCCTTGGGGTGGTGGTTTGTCTGAACCAACAGTGATATCGTTTCCAGGCTGTAAGTGGCAGAAGAACACATACCTCATTTTACAGGGCTAACTTCATACTAATTTGATTTCTGGAACCAGCCAAAAAAGTCCAACAAATGCCTGTACCAAATCAAAGAAATTGGTGGGAGAACACTCAGGGATAAAGAGGACTCAATTTCAGCAACAGATGGTACTTAAATTTTCTGTACCATCTTTCTCCATACGTGATGGTTTCAGTTACAGTGGATGCTGTGGAATAGCTTTGTCTCATCAGGCTTATAAATAAACTTTTCAGGGTAGACACCTTCCCAGCTTCATGCACAGTTTAGCCCAAAAAACTTTGGTGCTGGAGAAAGGCTCCACAGTTTGGTTACCTCCCAGGCCGAGCTGATGAAGAGAGACGAGGAAATGAAGATTTAGATTTGGATGCCATCAGACTCACCATTCTCAAGGAAAGGGAAAGGAACTAAAAATGGATCTCTGTAAAGTTCCCTCTTTATGAGTAGCTGTAGTTCTCTGTTTAGCTTTGCATTTAAGCAGGTGGTCTCAAATGTTGATTTCTCTGCTCTGTGAGAAACATCACTTCACTGACATTTTTGTTTTTACAATTCTTTTTAAGCTATTAAAAAGTCAGATTCAGATAAAGGCACAAAGATTTGAAAAGAGATGATGTTTTCCACTAAGAGTTGTACAAGAAACTGTGAAGAGTATATGAAGTCACAATGTCATATGGATTTGCTTAGACTAGAAGAATAATAATTCACATGTACACTTTATAGTCTGTGTGCTAAAGCTTAGCACAGCCTTCCTTTAAATCCTGACATGTGTTTTTTTCCCTAGCAGAACAGAACAGAATCTAAATACTTGGTAAGTGGTGTAATGCAGTGGTAAAATGATAAAACTCATATTCAGCTAAAATTGTTCTTTACTGCCCTCTTGTTTCTTTTGGCTCAAGCAAGAAGAACAAAGGAAAAATGGAAAAGAAAATCTTAATGAAAATAGGGAATGGTGGTGCCAGACGGAGGATGTGACCTGTCAGAACACTGATCCCAGGAGATTACTCTAGGAATCCCAGCCAGGTTGGCAGCTACTGTTTGCAGCTTCTTGCTCCAACATCACACAGAGGTTCCTAAAGACGAGCAGTCAGGGATTTTCTTCACTGAGTTTTGAATGACAGGATCCTGGGTCCTTTCAAGCAGGGTGTGTTTTCCAGCAGATTCTGGGCACAATATTATTTTCTTTTCTAGCACATGGTGTATCATTGATGAAGACTGAAAGTATTTTGGTTTAATTTAGCTTAAGCAATGCACGTCTGCCTTGTGTGTATTATTGTACAGATGCCATAGCTATTTCAAACTGGATTGGGGAAAAGTTTCGAGGAAAAGCCTAAGGCCTGGCAGAAGTTTGTGGAATTAAAAACTGCTCTAAATCCGAGGAAGTTGTAGTGATTTTGTTAGGCTGTTGTTCAAACCTTAAATGACTAACCTGGTCATTTCTGCCATTAAGTGGAGGTGAATAAAAGAAGAGGGAGGCAAAGATGGTAATGTAGTCTTGTTAGCATAGCTTTACATTGCAAATAAACTTCAGAGATCAGGATGCATTCATATATCTGTGAAGTCCTATTCACAGTAGACTGGACTCCGCTCATTAGAGATCCCATCTTAGGTCTAAACTTGCAAAACATATATTCTCCCAGATATTGATAATACTTCCATATTGATAATACTTCCATAAGGCTGTCATCATGTGTTCTCCCCTACTCTGAATGCCACTTCCAACAAAACCAAGTTTCTGTAGAGCAGTTCAAAATACTATTTAAGTTCAGAAGTTACAGTTTAGGTCCTCAGCCTGTTATGAATCACCCAGCCACTTAAGAAAACTGAGAAGAAAGATATTTTGAGGGAGATAGTATCAATGAGGAAATTTTAGAATAATCTGGAAAACAGATTTTTCACATTCCTTTGTTAAGAATAATAATAGCTACCTCCTGAGACTATTAAGGTTCAAAGAGAGACAGTATTGTAAAGAGAGACAATCTTGCATAGAATTTTATAAAAAAATACCACAAGATGTTCTGGTCTGAAAACTGAGCAAAAATCTCATGAGAATGGAAGTCTTCCTGCCATGTCTGAACAGACAGACTTAAATTGACACTAGAGTGGGATGTATTTATCTATGCTGTGGTTTTTAAAAAAAAACATTTCTGTACAGATCAGGGATTAATGAAACAAAAAAACCCACTGAATAGATATAATTAATTTTGACCCTCAAAAGTGGTATGACTCACTGAATAGCATGTGCAACTTTAAATGGTTTGCATTTACATCTTCTATTTTCTTCCTTTATCATGCACAAAATTTGTTTATTTTGTATAAAGCAGTCTGAAATTACTTTCACTCATTTCTGTGCCAATAAAAAAGATTGTATATTATCAGTAGTTTCAAGAAATGGCACGTTTTGGTGGTTTTTTAAATTTTTTTTAAGTATTGAAACAGGTAAATATTAACTCTGCCTGTGAGGAAAAAGAGGAGACATGTCAGGCTAAGTTATGTAGCAGCAACTGTGTGTAGGTCCAGATCAGCATTTCAGCTTCTGCTTCAGCCCCCCTCAACTCTACCGTGAGCAGCTAAACTGTACCTTTCCCATGTAAAAGAAAACCATTTAGTACTGTTAGCTTTGGAGAGAAAACCTTTGACCAACCTTGTTCTTTTGATAGATTTCATCCTTTGGGGAAAGAAGAAAAAGAAAGTAATTAGCAAGTTGGCCAGCTGCAGTGGAAAGGAAATAATGGTGGGCTGTGCCCAAGATAGAACAACACACCTATTTAATCTGTGCCTATTTTTGAACTGTCATTTACTTTGATTTATAACTATGGTTTTGAAAAATTTTAATGACGAGAATGTAGCTTGTGCCAAGATTTGAAATAGCACAAATGTCAAGGCCAATAAATATCACGATTCAGACAATAAACCAAACAAACCAAGAAAGAGCCTTAATTTTGTGATCAATTATGTTTGTGTAGCAGCTAAACTGTTTCTGAAGAACTTCAAGGGAAGGGACAGTCTTCACTAAAAGGCCATCCTCTGGCCCACGATGTCACTTTCAATGGACCCCATCGGGGAGATACCCTATTTGATTTTGACATATGCATCATATTCAAGTGCACTGTGGTATGTGTTTAAGTTCATATCAAAACCAGTTGCCAGACTGCTTGGCATATAAGGTTAACCTCCATACAGTATGCCAGAACCAGATCCAGTATGAGGAAGTGTCCCTAAAGAATCTTCATCTTTGATGACCTTTGAAATCTGAAAAAGGAATAGATTGAGTATTTTTTACATGTAGCTCACTGGATCAGATGTAATATACTACACATAAGTCACTTTTGCCTCCTGTTATTTAGAAAGCAGCTGCTATTAAAAAAAAAAAAGTTTAGGTGATGTCTATTTAACTGTTACTGGGCAAATAAGCATAAGTGCCAATAGACACTGTCTTAGTAAAATCGGCAATCTATTGGTAAAATAAGTAAAAAAGAGCAGGCCAAGTTAAATTAACAGCCCATATACATCCCTCTTTCATTACCATAGTTGTTGAAGCAAACTTCTTTGTGTTACTGGAATGTTTGCATAAGTTTTATTGCTTTCCCATTTCCAGACAGCACTCCAACCTGAGCTGAAGAAATACCACAAGAAAATCTGCTCTTACTGAATTTCCAGATGCTTGTATAAGGTTGGTGTGTGAATTTCAGTGTATGCCCCAGACCTCTTCCCTCCTTTTCTCTTTACAACCCTCATGATCCTTGTAGACGACCAGCTTCCAGATGTGTTAAGCAACGCGGGTATCATCTTCACACAGCTGCACTCTCCTTTTTCTATGACGTAGCAGGGGAGAGGCAGGGAAGACTCAGTGGATGTGTGGTAAAAAGATGGTAGATGTTGATCTTCCCTTGTCTTCCACATTATGCACACACGTAGCAGACACATGCATGAAGACTCACAGAAGTTTCCAGATTGAAGACTAAGCAGACAGAGAAATGTTGCTGGAATGAGAAGAATTTCATGACATATTAGAGATGAAAAACGTAGCTCCCAGAAGTGGGGTCAGAATGGGTGATGGAAACCATGGCTCAAACACCAGGGCAGAGCAGCTACTTATAAGCTGGTTAAAACAAGCAGTTTGGGAACTGGCTTTGGTTTCAACAACCATGCAACTTAGCTCCTCCATCTCAGCCCTTCCAGGTTTTTATTTCTCTTTCCCCGGAGGAAAATTGTGTAATGGTAACAACTATCACGGACAGCAGGGTCAAGATTGCAGTTTATCCTCAGTGAGGCCAAGGACAGGAGATTGTTAATCTGCTCCAAAGGAAAGGGGTATTATCCCTGCTGGGGCCTCCATACAGCACTGCTTGGACTTTTTCTTTAAGGGTCGCTCTCTTGGTATTCACACATGTGAGAGAAAGCAAGGTTCATGCATGTTGCAGCAAGTGGTGGCAAAATCTTCAGTGTTCTGTGCTGTGAGAGTGAGGGTTCTACTATTTCTTAGTGTCCCAGCTAATCCACTATTGCCAAGGACAGGTCCCGAGACCAGCATCACCCATCATGCATTTTAATTATAGTAAAGATTAGATTTTTGTATGTCTGAAAGATGGCGAAGATAATATTTCTTTCTGCTGTAACCTCTCCAGAGAATGGGAAACCCTCCAGAGAGTGGGTGGGCAGAATTTTTCCCTGCTCTTCCTGTTTTAAATACTAGTACTTTGATTTCCATTATTTCTGGATATTTTGTAAACAGAAGGATTCTGCTCAGTCTCCTCTAGAGATAAACATAATGCTGTAAAGTGCTTAATTTATGGTCAACAAGCAGAACATAAAGCATACTCAACCTATAGACTTAGAGATATCATACGGATGTGTATCATGTTTAAGTTAAAACTGTGGCAAAGTGTAAGTGTTGGGAATCCCATATTCCAGCTGTACAAAGATTGTTTCACAGCGAGTGCATGCTCAGGTGGTACCAATTAGTGCTCTCCAAAAGCTGCCGTGATACTGCTTGGGGTATAACTCCTGTTGCACTTCACAGCCCTCCCCACTGCACTGAGTCACCAGCATGATTCAGAACAGCCCTGGTAAAGCGCCCCAAAACCCTCTGCCCACCTGCACAGCTGCCTCAAGTTGTGCAAGCTTTAGCTACCTGTCAACAAGTATTATTTAGAACTGTTGACAAATCACTAAAGGAATTGACTCTTCACTAAAAAAAAAAAAAAAAAAAAAAAAAAAAAAAAAAAAAAAAAAAAAAAAAAAAAGTATTCATACAAAACTTGGCACTTGCTTTTGTGTTATTTCAGGAGTTCCACTTCTAGTTCCAACTTAAAACCAAGAAAAGCAGAAGTGGAAATATTTTTTTACTAGTTGATCAAGAATTTTCAGACCTTGACATGGCTTCAGAGTTGATCTATCTTGCCAAATTTGGAATGAAGGTTTAAACCTGTTTAAAAGTTTCCCAGCAATGAAAGACATCACAGTGAAGTAGTTAGAGAAGAAAAAATGAAGCAAATGGTCTGAATTAATTTTCAGACACCATCCTGGGAAAGCTGGGCACACACAGAAAAGCTCTGAAAATCTGAATCTCTGTTTCTAAAGAGGTATACAGGAAAAAATAGCTGCAATTATTCCTTGTATAATAAATGCAGTATGTTAAAAATATTATTTAACACTGCTCCTTTAATACTATCATTTAGTTCTACTCTGAATGGCAATATAACAGTAGTCAGTCAACAAAAGACAAGTTAAAGCTAAATTGCATCAAGTCCACAAATCCAGGTAAGTACTTAAACACATACATAACTTCAAGCAATAAGTATTGATGTCTCTCACATACATAATGTTATGCATATGCATAAGTGCTTAACTGGACTGGAGCCTAAATTCACAAAGGAAGCAAGGATGACAATGTTTAATTTTGCACTTCTGTCTAACATTCACTTTCCTACTCTTTACATTCATAAGTTTTCTTTATAATTATGTGAAAACATTCTGTCTCAATACAGAACTTGTGAGTAAGTGCATGTGCACATGCATGTGTGTATGTCCATGGCTGTATCTGGAGCCTGTGAACCCTTTTTAAAATTGTCTCTGTCCTTCTGGAAGTAAATATTTTCCTATTGGTCAGATCATCCACAAGCTACTGCACTTATTTTAATACCAAAACTTTTTACTAGAATTTTTCCACCAAAAAGAGTGCACTGGCATGAATCTCACCATTGCATTGGCAAGACACTGTACAGCCCTACAGCTTCTAACAGAGCAAAAGAACAGGTATGTTAGTTTGGTAACATGCTCCCAGGAGGGCTTATAGTACCACTTGCAAATATCACAGTGAGTAATGAAACAAATCACCTTTGAAATCACAATTGGATTCCCTGAAACCTGAGAGGGCACATGGAAGGGCTCTTGACCAGTGATCATGGAACCATGGCAGCAGCCTGAAATTATTACCACTAGAAAACCTAGATATGAATTTCTAAAATTTTGAAGGTAAGAGTTATATTTAGAGCTACTATGTGTAAATAAACCTCAAAAAAAAAAAAAAAAAAAAAAAAAAAAAAGCATGTTACTTAAAATATACTTAAACAAAAAGATATTTTTAATTTTATGTTTTACCATAATATGACATTTTTATTCACATGGCTTTTTGTTTTGAATTTTCAAAATGTTTTCAGAGTTAAATGTGAACGTTCCAATAAAGATTAGGTAGTCTTCAAATGTCTTAGAGTTCCAGTTTAATTTCACAAGGGACTAACCTCTTTAGTTCTAACCTCTTTAGAGGTTTGTCCAAACTCCTTATACTGAGTCAGACAGACCTTCAGGTAACAAGTTTGTAGATACTGTAAAGGAGTCCTTCTCATGGTCAGTTAGCTTCTCGTCTTTGGATGCCCCTGGAACTTTTGTGTGCCACAGGAGAAGGCCTTCATCTGAAAGCATCTGCATCTGGAAAACTCATTTAATCTCTCTAAGCTGAAAAACTAATTTAATCTCTCTAAGTCATTTGCTATTTAACTTTATTAGAAAAGTTTTACCTATTTCCAAGCTGTGTAAATGTAAATCATCACCACTTTATATTTTTTCCTTTGACTTTAAAGTTTTGACAGTTAGTAAGGAGCACTTTCTGTGGTGAAGATATGTAAACTACATAGGTTTTTCATTAAATACTCTGCATATTTTTTCAACTTTCTTTCATTTTCTCTTCCCAAACAAGAAGGAAAACACTTTTCATTATGGGAATTTTTCCCAACTAAAAAATAAAAAAAATCTAGTTTATTTTTCTGTTGTGGGACAAACTAGGGTCAGATCAAGAACATTTATATGCCATTTACAAGTCTTTATTGTTGCATTGGTATAAGCAACATATTTTAGTATGGTGTTGTCCAGAAATAGGTCTAAGTATAGGTCAACTTTATTAAATATTTTCCAACTGTCTTTCAGGTTCAAGTGATCCTTTAGCAGTCACAGTGCGCTGTGAATCCAGGTCAGTTTAGGAGGTGCAGAGTAATTTTGGGACCTCACTGTACTCAGTAGCTCCATTTCAAGTAACAAATTACTTTAACCTTACCCGAAGTTTGTGTCACTCAGTATTGAGAAATTGGACCAAAAAATTTAATGAAACAAGGTTTTTCATCAGATTTAGATACCCTAAGATTTGTTTTGGGTCACGGCTGTAAAACTTAATTGTCAAGTTTTCTGTTAATTTTTTTAGTCTAGGTTAATTCTCTTTTTTTAAACTAAAGTTTGATTGTATTCTGATTTTCTTTTTCATTCCATTTAAGATATTATTCTATGCCTTTATTCAAAAGCACCACTGAGAAATACAAGGCATGTGTTAGATACTCAGTCTAAGATAAATCTGGAAAACAACTGTCATAATAAATCTACTTCTGCCGACAGATCTTATTTGGGCTTTTTTGTCCTGAGGGCATGACAATAAGTCATGCTAACACTTGTAGAGGGTGTTCTTGTTGAAATACACATATTTTAGCCATCTCCCACCCATGCTCTCTGTGTAGATGTTGAGAAACACAAGTATTTTTCATCACAACAAGTTTCTGTCCCAAATGTCTGAAGAGCATGGGAATTTAGAAGTGGGAAAATGCAGAAAACAAGAATTAAGAGATGTCTTAGAGATATTGGAGAAGGCCAGATGGAAAATATTAGAAGTTATTATTTCTACTAAATATGTTAGCTGAGCAAATAGCACCCATATCACACCAGTAAATAATGACTGTTCTGTTGCTGGACTGCTCAGAACTGCCCTGTTTTTCCTATTGAATTTCATATTTTTATGCCAAGGAAATAGTAAATGTCACAGATAAGATAATATCACGGCTGAACTCTGGAAATTGGAAATTGGTACATAAACAATAGCAAATTTGTAACTTCCAGAAGGTTAACAGGAACCATTTCCATGAATCTTGGAATCATGATAGATGTTTGGCATTTTTTATATGAACCGTTTTGCTCATCAGTTACTGTGATAACAACACACTGCCACAAAATGGTATCTGCATATTTATTTTGGAAGACAACAATACAAACTTATTCAAAGTAAGTCAGGAGCAAAATCTAAGAATGTCTGTCTTCGCAGTCTGACTAACATTATAAAACAAACAGGTAAGTGAGCCATTGAAGAAGAAAAACACTTGGGCAAAATAAAGCTTTCTGATTTTTGTGTCAAAGAAAAATGGCCTTGCTAATTTACTAATTTATTACTTTTAGCGGCTACAATCTTCAGCTCCTAGAAAACACAAAAATTAAAACCTTTAATATAATCACAGCACAGCAGCATCTTTCTTGAATTTTCAACTCATGGGACCTCTTTTAGGGTTATTTTTCCTGCTGCCTTAGAAACCTGGAAATATGTCATTCTAGAAAGATCTTAGACACAAAGATTTCCTAGTTTATGTCTCTGAGAGTGAATGAAGTAGCATTTAATATCTTTTAGTGGTATTTGGCATAAAAGATTTCCTCCTGTAGTTACTGATATTCATTTGACTGAATTAAGGTAGAAGCCAACAGGACATGTCCTGTCATGGGTGCTTTTATTTATCCATTCATTGGAACAGGATGAGAAGCAGCTGACAGTTTCCTCAGTTTTGCATCCCAACTCATTTTACAGTCTCTTTTGTTCTCTGGAAATTAAATAATATCTCTCTGATGGATTTCTCATGCATTATCCCTAAACAACTTGGCAACTACTTTACCCACTGCAGAGTCCCACTGAACTTCATGTATCACAACACTTTTCCCTAACAGATAAGAACTTGTACCCAGCTGATGTCCTGCAACAGAAGAGGAACAAAAATTGCTCTATAGCTTTTATTTAGTTTAGACTTAAACTTATGACTTAAAGATTAGACTTAAAATGAAAATATATTTTAATAATTTAAATATTGTGCCAACAGCAGGAAGTGCTTAATAAAAGGTTGTTCCATTTCACCCTCCTTATAAACTAAAGAGTAGTGACACCTTAAGTAAAAGAGGATTCAGAGAGAGATGGTGAGGCAGAAAAATGAAACAACGAACATGAACAATGAAAAGATTAATAAAATTAATGCTGATAAGTGATAAATATTTAAATGTAATTGACCTGCAAATGATATATCTCCAAAGATCAATTTAAAATTTTCAAAATTGCCAAGCTGATTCAAAACCAACATCCGCCCTTAAAACACTTCAGTAATTCAATTGATCTATAAATACATATTTTTTTGGCATATATAAACTCAAGAAAATCAGATTAAATACCAGAACACAGAATTGTTTTATGTCTTTGATTCAAGTGTAAGGCAAAAAAAGCAAAAAAAAAAAATCATCTCTAGTAGTATTGCAGAGATGTTCTGTTTATACATAGTGACACGAAAAATTACAGTTAACTCATCACTGAACAAGAAATGTCCTGAATTCAAATCATAATCCATTTTGGTTTTACATATCAATATATTATCATAAAAAATATGAAAATTTGAGTCCATGTTTGATGTGCATATATGTGTATATGAATGTGTATAGTGCAAACATGACTTGTAAAATGATTTCAAGATTTCAATAATATTTTGCATTGCAAATGTGTTCTTAGGAAAACAGACTAATTACTTCCTTCTTTAGTGCATTTCAATAGATACTGCCAAGCAATGGAACGAAAGCGCTTAGGAAAAACTGTCCTCAGTCTTTCCTTATATCCCACGAGAATCCCATGTATCATCATAGCAAAAAGTTGGCTCCTACATAAGGTCATGTTGAAGAAAAGGGTGGCATGACAAGGCAGGGTGAGGCTGGGATTGCTGGCAGAATTGAATTTCTTCTCTGTGGGCAGCTGTTCAGGGCATTGCTGCTGCAAAAAAAAAAGTTGTTTAAAGAATGTGATTTGTTGAAAAGATGCTAACCTCAGAGATGATAATCTGACCAACTGTCTTGTGCCTTCAAGAGCATTGCAATCAACAAATATTTGTTTTAGAGACATGCTAAGGGTGGGGTTGAATGCAGCTTTTAGTTTAAAAGGGTCAGAAGATTGCTATGACAGTGACTAGGGCAACAGAAAAAAACAAGGAACCAGACAGTATAGCAAATAAGTATATTATATATACCACCTCTTTCACATTAGCTGATATGGCAAAGCTTCAACTTCCCTAACTGTTTTTCCATTTGGCCCATGGAAACTTAGTCAACATCAATTTCAGATGGAGTCAAAGCCCATTTCAAGGGTTCAATTCAATTGCCACAAGCAGCCTACTGCAAAAGGAGATTTATGGTATGTCCAAACTGCATAACGTTTCTGCAAACTAAAGCTAATATCTTTAAGTAAAGGGGTAATATTTCAGATTTTTTAGTATGATTTTTAGTTTAGCAGATGTTCAAAATGTTAACCTTTTCTCAAAAACAATAAACACAATGAGAAACCAACTGAAGTTCTGAAATATCTCTTTTCTCCATTCATATGTTTTGGGGTTTTTTTCCTTATTCATCTATTTTCAGTGAAAAAAATCACAACTATGTGTACATTCAGAAAAGGAATCTTAGTGAGTGTCATACAGAATTTACCCCCTTATTTGGCTTTTAAAAGACATCACAACATTTGACTACCTGTTTTTGCTGTTTGTTTTGATTTTGCTGTTTAACACAACCTGTTGTTCAGAGTTCTGAACACTTCCCTATTTTATCTGTTTCCAGTTCTAAAGAATAATTTTACTATCTATGATTTTGGCAGAAAATAATGCTTTCTACTTAGTGTCATTCAGAATGACTGATTATTTTTTGAGTGTTTATTGGAAGCTGATAAAAGGAAAGAATAAACCACAACTAAGTTTTTAAATGTTCAATTAAGTAAAAAAAAAAAGAAAAATTAGAAGATCTGAATTCACAGGGAACCAGCTTCTTTCAAGAGCATTTAATTTTGGTATATTGTTGTGTTGGCTCATATGTATTTACCATAATGGAATTCTCTTCTTTGGTGTTGGGAATACCTACAAGGGAAAGTTTGTGACATGCATCTATTCCAGTTTGTGCTGACACTGGCTTTCCACCAACAAAGCATCTTTCTATGAGATGGCCAGGATTCCCAAACCTGTTGATTTTTGTTTTACAGAAACTGTGAAGTTCAAAACCAGTCTGTATTACATTTCAGTAAGAAATACAAATATTTTCAGGAAACTAATGTGGGTTTTTCATAGAAATTAATAAGTCTGTAATTTGGAAACACTGCTGGCTTTCATCTTTCTCCCACTCTTAAATGTAACTTCAAAAACTTGTGGAAATGGGTCACTGGCTGAAATGTAATAGTTTTGCCAAAGGTAGAAGTCAAACAAAGAAGACAGATTAAGTGTAAATTCTTGGGAGCTGGCAGAATTAACTAGAATTCTGTTTAACAATTCAATTCTGAAATTATTAATGATTTGTCCCTGCCAACATTAAAAAAAAAATAGCTTTTTAGCTGTGGATTTCTTTGAAAGTCATATATTTTATTGATTTTAATACATTTTCAGCATAATCTGTCATAATACAATGGAAACCTCATTGAACATGAAATAATCCATAAGGTGTTACATGGATTTCATTTCTTGAGAGAGAAAATTCATAAGGAGATGGTATTTAAAGTTAACTGCACCATAAGGATGAAATCATCAATTTAGAATATGGACAAAAATCAAAGAATGTCTTATTTTACAGACATAGTAATTTGGGGTTAACCCTTACTCCCACTGAAGTCAACAGCAGACTGCTACTGACATCAGCAAGAACCTAACCAATCTTCTAATTGTCCCTATGGAACAATACACCTGGGCATGGAGCATCATCTTGTATTTTCCCTCGACTGAGATCCTTTGGTTTGGAGGGACGTTTAGTTGCATAAATAATACCTGGTCCATGTGCTGTATTAGAAACATTCTTAAAATTTGTGTGACTGGTTTTGCACAGGCATTGGCTAGACTAGTAGCCTAGATTTTCAGAAGTTTCTCACTGTTTTCTTCAGCAATCTCATTTTTTTGAGGAGAGTATTTGTGAGTAATTTTGCAGTTATAATAAGCTACTTCAGTACTGGCAATAGGTTCACCTGGGAGGGCATGTTGGTCTCTGCATTTTTAAGGCAACTACATCCCAGTCTGAAAATGTACATTAATCTGAACTACACAGGTGTGTTTTCATATAGAAATTCATCATGTGCATAGATGCATATGAAATAATTTTAGGCATACAAAATCATGGAATAGTTTTGGTTGGAACGGACTTACAAGAGTCCCTCCTGCAATAAGCAGGGACATCCTCAATGAGATGAGGTTGATCAGAACCCTGTCCAGCCTAACTATGAATGTTTCCAGGGATGAGGCATTTGCCAAGTTTCTGGACAACCTGATCCAATGTTTTACTACCATCATGGTAAAAATTTGCTCCTCATATCTAGTCTGCATCTATCCTCATTCAGTTTAAAAATGTTGTCATTTGTCCCATTGCAACAGGACCAAGTTACAAGTTTTCCCCATCTTTGCTCTAAATCCCCTTTTCGTACTGGAAGGTTTCAATAACATCTTTGAGACTTCTGTCCTCCAGCCCCAACACTCTCAACCATTTCCTATAGGACAAGTATTCCATCCCTCCACTCCTCTTTGTGGCCTTCATCTGGACACACCCCAACAGTTCCCATGACATTTCTGTGCTGAGGACCCCAGAGCAGGACGCAGCACTCCAGGTCAGGTCTCACCGGGGCAGAGGGACAGAACCACTTCCCTCATCCTGCTGCCACCCTGCTTTGGGTGAAGACCAGGACTAAATTGGCTTTCTGGGCTGCAAGTGCCCATTAATAGCTCATGTCCAGTTTTCTTAATCACCAGCACCAGCTTTTTAGTCACCAGCACCCCCAAGACATTCTTGTCAGGGCTTCTCTCAATCTCCTCATCTTCCATCCAGTATTGATTCCAGCTGTTGCCTTGCCCCAGCTGTTGGACCTTGCACGTGGTCTTGTTGAACCTCTTCACAGTGTGAAGTCACAATAGTATATTCTAAAAATCTATAATCAGAAGTGCAAGGAAGAATAACTTTGACTATATATTGCACTAATGTTTTCTTTGAAGTTTGTAAATATTACTGTGTTCTTTGGCTGTGTGTTCATTTCTAATATTTTTTTGATTCTCAGTTCTATTCTGCAAAATTTCAGCATTGTCGCTTCAAATTTAAATTGAAAGTTAAATAGAATTTTCCTTTCAATAACAGATTATTCTCCAAACCAATAAAGAACCCTAAATACTTCCTTAACTCAAAAAACTGTTTTGTTAAATTAATAACTCAGTCTGAGAAAACAGAATTATGTTTTGTGTCCTGAAAGAGACTGCAAATGTCACCAGAATGTTTTGACATACTTCTCCAAAAGTTCTCTCAGGGAAAGAAAAATCACACATTGAAATTCACTACTCTTCCAAGTATTTAACAAGTATTTATTTCATTGCACCTTCTCTGGGCTACTCTATGTAACCACTCATAAAATGGGTATTTTAGGACATTTTGGAATAATTCTTTCTAAAATTTCCTTTTATTACTGTTGTTAAAGAAGTCTGGACTTCTGACTCTTACCCTTTTTCAGCAATGTTCAATGAAGACAGACTGACAAACATTTTTATTGTCATAAAATAATGGTACTGCTGCATTGAAAATTTTTCAACACCATTCAGTTTGAAAACGGCAAACCAGAATGAGTCCTGTTTGACAGTCATGATTTCTTCTTGGTAACAGTGAGAGGCTATAAAATTAAGGTGCTATGAAGGAGAAACCCAGGAATCAAAGGAATGAACAAGATCCAGCTTTTTGTAAAAGAATTTTATTAACGTAGCGTATTCAGATAGAAAGTAAAACAAATCTAACAATAATGGCAAACTAGGATAATGATCCATAAAACATTTTCTCATAGAATTCTTTCCTATTTATCAAGTAATCTCTTAGAAGTGAGAGCTAGTTGAAAGCTAGTTGTAAGAAAATCAAGTGGAAATGTAGCTTTGTAATTTCTTAGAAAACAAAACCGTCATTTTTATTCCTCATCAAAAAGTATAAGGACTATTTTATATATAAATAGATATACTTTGGGTTAAGATACCTACAAAATCCAATTTTTTATCTTTCTCTTTCTTCCCTTTTGTCTTCTTCTTTCTATTTCATGAATAGAAATGAAATAGAGAAAAAGAAAAATAACTATTTTTTGTACTTCATTTTACACTTTGGGGCATCTGTACAAGTATACGGCAATTTGTATTGGAAATTTAAAAATCTTTATTTAGGGTTTTTATTTTTTCCTAAAAAGCAAAATTTACTTTTCAACCTGATAGTTCATAAAAATCTTATAGAAAGCTTTACACAGGATCAAGTTCTAAGCTTCCTTTAGAGAAGAAAAATTCAAGTAACTGAGGGCAGGCTTCCAGTTTAAGGTAATTTCTTATGCTGTGGTTCAGCAAGAGCAGCAGTCTAAGAAAATAACCAATAAACCCTTTCTCACATGAATGAGACCCAGCAAGTTACAAATACAGGTTTCTTCTGTGCTGTGGTTTTTATTATGCAGCATAACCTTTTAAGAGCAGAAACTCCTCTCTGCTAGCTCTTGAGCGGTGCAAAGAGTCTCAGCTGGAGGCAGCTCCACTGGGAGCGTCTCGTTTCGCTGCTCGCCAGGTCACGGGGCGCTGGCTCACCTGGCTACAGCGTGCGCTGTCTCCTGGGAGCCCCGTGGCCTGGTCCTGCCTGGCACTCCTAATCAGCCCTTCTCCATCCCTTCCTGGGGGTCACACGGCCAGGAGATGCCCAGCAGCTGCGTACCACACTTGTACCCTTTGCAAGCACACCTCATCCTGACTCGCCCGGGGGGCTCTGCTATGGGGCACTGTAGGTAACCTCTCCAGGATTTTACACTGTTGCAAGCAGAAAATTGGGACACAAAATTGGTCTCAGACCCAGGCGCAATATGTAACTTACTAAAAGAATAGAAGACTTTTTATTTAACCCTGCTTCAAATGTCAAAATACTGCCTTTCCAAGGAGACAATGTCCAACGTAGGCCACGGAGGCTCACAGATACATTCATTTGTGTGCACCGCACTTTAGGAGAGAGTCTTAGAGGCATCTGCTCTCTCAATCATGTTCACACAGCAGCTGAATAGGTTGCACAGACCACTTGGTTAACAAGTAAAGGAATTTTCCTGAAACAAAGGAATTTGCTTTTATACAGAGACGTTAAGTCATTTTATGAAAAATTTTCTCCCTCATTTATATTCTATAAAGTGTAAGTAATTTCTCTGTTTGTTAATCCATTGCACTCACCCAGAGAATCTCAGAATAATTTGGCTTTAAAGGACTTAGAGATTTCTTTTCCAGATCTCTGCTATAGATTTTTAATGTTTTGAAGCCGGATCAGGTTGATAAGTACTTAAAATCTTCAAGATAATTTGGAGATTTTTCAGCCTGTTTCAGATTTGAGCTACTCTTACTATAGAAAATGTCTTCCTTACATAATTTCTCTTCCTATAGGGGACTGCTGTCCCTTATCCTTTCAATGCATACCTTTGTGAGAAGTCTGGCTCAGTCTTGTTTTACATTTTTCTTTAGGTGGGATCATCACACAACACTGCAGCTTGCATATTCATCCTATCACCCTGGTTTCTAATGCTGACACAGGAAATACCAAAGGGAACCTGCCTTAGTTCTTCACATTGTTTTCACTCTTCAGAATCACAGAGAGTATTTTTCTTCTCCTTGTTTTTTCATGTTTATCTCTTACCTCATTGATTACTTGGCTCTGTCTCATTTCAGTTCCAACATGCAGTACCAATGAAAACAGGGAAACTTCAGGCTGACAAAGACTTTCTTTCTACTGATTTGTCATCTTGTAATAATTTTGATAGATGATTCACTGAAGAGATAAATTCTGTTAATAATGGAATTACAAATGATCATCCAAACTAATACATTGAAAAGAATTTGTTAAGGGTGTGAAGAAACTTGAAGAAAAACAAAAAAACCCAAGCTAATTAGAAAAACAGAAAATACTATGCATTCACATATTCAAAGTTTACTTTCTTCATTCCCTTCTAAAAGCACTGTGATTGAGCTAGAAAGCCATTTTTCAAAATTTGAAATATAAATTATCAATATTTTAAGAATTAATTTTTTGAGAAATAGAGTTCTTTTTCTTGTCTGTGACTTGTCCATGAACACAATATTTTTAGAATGATTTTTTAATAATTTTTCTATCCCTGATTATGTATAAACCCAGTATTTGTGGAGAAATTGGATTGATTATGACCTTAGTATTTCTGCTTTGCCCTTTATATTTGTGTGAAATTTAGTTGGCTATCTCTACCCATGTTATACCATCTGCTTCCTGAGCAAGTGCACTGGAAGAGAATTTCAAGATTACTCAACCTAATGATAAGATTTTTTTCTTTCAAAAAAGGTTTTGCTAGGAATGAATGTGCTGAAAACTCATTTAAATAGTTTTCATTTCACATTTTGTTTTTCAAGGAATTTTCCCAATGTATTTCCATAGCTCTGACAGAATTCTCTTCAAGCGAAATTGGCTATCTTATTTGTTAGCATTTACAGTGATTCGGTCATAGGACAATTTGGTTTTTAGTATGGTAACTCACTATTGTTCAGTTAATAAAAATTAAGTACTCTCAAATGTTTCTGGTTTATCTCTGAGTTATTTACAATTTGGAAGACATTGTGATACAAAACTGTTTACAGAAGAACTTTGAGCCAAGTCCTTGGTAGTTTTATAATTCTTCAAAATGACATTTTCAACTAATAAAAATATTACTTTTATCAGATACATTACAAATGGATTTTTCATCTGCACTTCTGGCAAAGGATCTTTTGAACTTTACACATCTGTTGTCTAGCTCATCCAAAAACTGAAGAGGAATAGACCTGCTACCTGTCTATATAGTGGGCATGTCTGTCTGTATATCCAAAACTCCCCTCAAAAATGTGTCCACCTTTCATTCAGTCATTCAAGGTTAAAGTGGCCTTGCACCTAATAAAAAGCTGAATTGAAAGGAGAGATATTTCAGTCCTAGTCTTTGTTTCTTCTCCTCAGTCTGGCAGGATCTGGGAGAACATACAGTCACTTGCAGAAGGAAAACTCCACATTTGAGCTCCTGCTTGGAGCTCTGGGTTTGTCAAATTATGAACTGTAGATTATTTTCTTCTTCTTAAAAGCTGCTGACAAAGCATGAGCCATATTTAACCCTGGATTGTGGGGCCACATTTTCTTTGGCTAGCTTTATGCCATTCTGTCCTTGAGCCAACCATCTCAATTTGGGATGTGGAGAACAAACGAAAATAAAGTGTACCATCTGTAATTTTAAACAGCCTTTCACTGTCTCCTCAAACAGAGGTCTTCCTAAGTTCTGAAACATAGTCTTTTTAAAGCAAGAAAAGTTTCTCTATTTGATATCATTGTTTAAGACTGCATAGGTCTATTAAAAAGGGTTTGCAATTCCCCCTCTCACATTTTTCAATTCATTGTCTGCATTCCTTTACCCACTGTCATATCGTTGTTTCCCCTCCTGTCTCTAGCTCCATCCCAATGTGCATCCTTTATCCCTAACCTTGCCCCCATCTGAGATGGGCTCAGCCGTTTCTGTTGTGCTTCCTGGGGATGGCAGTGGGAACTTCTGTTCTTCGAGTTTCCCAACACAGGCATGAAGTGCGCTCAGGCAGCTGCAAGCATACCTGCTGCTCCAGAGCTTGCAGCAGGAGGCAGAGAGCATGAGAGATTGTTTCCTAGCTGTCTCTTTCTTTATTTCTCAGCAGAAAGCCGGCAGATTCTTCTCCCGAGGAGTGAAATCCAAAAAGAATCCTCCTGGGAAGCTGTGAATTGTGTGCAGCACTGAGTCCAGATTCCAACCCAGGATGCTGCTAGGATCTGTAGGGTCTGGAGGTGCCACAAAAGGCAGTATTATCCACTGGATGTTCTGGCTAATGGTCAAAGAAAAAAGATGGTTATGGGTCTGTGGTCTATAAAACTTCCTAAGGTCTGCCCAAACTGCATGTTATTATTTACACGACCACAGTATTCTGCAGTTATTAACATGGGCCAGCATGTGCTGCATGTTGTACAAGCAGAGATCCAGAAGGCAAACCTTGCTTTAAGGACTTTCCTGCAGGGAAACCCATGGAGGAAAAGGGCCACTCATAAACTCCATGCAATAAAGAAACAGGGAGTTGATACACCTCAGAATGGTACACCAATACTCTCACCTGCTTACCTGCTGCCAGCTCTGGGAGGAGAGGCAGCATAGAAAAGTTTGGTCCTCAAACAAGTCCAGCTGTGAGTGGTACTGGGAGGAAATATTTTCTCCCCTTCTTCCCTGTGACATGTGTCTATGCTGTGCCAGCTGGTGCTAAAAGCTGAAGATCCCCCAATACCCTAATAAACCTGTCCCCCTTCCCTTTTACAGTCAATGATTATGGCTCACTTTAAAGTGATAGTTACTAAAATAAAACATTCCATTTTGGTTGGCCGTACACACTGCATGCACTTAGACTCCCGTCCAAGCATGAGCAGGGGTATGCACTCGGGTTCAGCACGCACCTGGACCCAGCAAAGCCCAAGTGCTTTTGTCTGCTTTTAATTCAGCAGGGGTGGAGTCAGACAATCACAGACACACACCAGCCCACAGCAGCACCTGCTCTAAGGCATGAAATCCAGCTGGACGGAAGAACAGCAATGGTACCAAATTTGTCTCCTGTTTTTCTTTCTTGCAGCAGCCACAAAAATGCAACTGCAAAATAAAGGGTCTTTTATCAATTCAAATTTTGTTTAGAAATAATGCTCCAACTAGGTGGATTCTGTGATACACATATAAACTAGTTTAATATGCTAATTGTAGATACAATTCTTTAACACTAGACATTGCATATGAAATCAGCTGCAAAACAGGTGGACACCAAAAAAATGAAAAACTTGAGGAGAAATACTAAATGGAGTTCACGTTATTTTTTTCATTCTCCATTTATTTTTATCTTTTTATATGAAGATTTTTGAAACACTTGAATAACTTGTCTGTTGAACATATTTATGCTTTTGGTAATTCATTCCACGTGTTCAACACTACATCCTTTAAAATCTTTGTGTGGACTCTCTCCTTGTTTTCAATTTAATCCTTTTAAAATTATATTATTTTTTCCTTGTTGAGATTAAGTTCATCCTATTCACTTTCTGAATAATAAACCTGCTTTTCTTTTTCTTTCTTTTTTTTTTTTCTTTTCATGTCAATCTCTTCTCCATTGCAATATATTCTTTGTAATATATTGTCTTGCATACCAGGTTTCTCTCTCTTCCCTCAAGTTTAAAAGAAAAGCTAATGCCATTTTGCTCAATTTAGCTTTCTGGAAATTCAAAGGCACATGAAAAAGCCTCAGTATTTGCAGGATTCCCTTCCACTTCAGTGTGCTCATAGGCACAGTTCTGGCAGAGCCTCCTGGCAAGAGGGGGCTTGTGCCCAGACAAGGCAAAATCACATCTCTCTGGATTCAGGCAGCCAGGGTTGCTTGTAAACCTGCTGATGGAGGAAGTGAAAATGTACTATCATGACATCCACAAAGGGAACCTCTGACACAACCGAGTCCACTTTTTCCAGGAGACATCTGCCAGTTCATATCTTCCCCAGCCAGTTTGCCCCATCTACTTCAACTTACTACATTTCTGCAACAAGAAAACTTTCAGGATGGAGTGAGTTGAGATCATATTTGTACATATGATATTTATCTGCTTGTTTTTTCACTTCAGCTTTCAGGACTGTATTTATTTTTGGCAATGTCAAAGACCACCAAATTCCGATGGCGCTGACTGTGCTCTCAATGCCCATAATTCTTTGGTTCACTTTCCACTTTTGGCATCTTTTCCAGAAGTCACATTGAGATGTCATTCACAATTTCAGAAGAGAATATCAGACAAGTCATTCTTATGGATGCTCTTAAAAGAGATAGGGTCAGTCAAAGACAAGTCTGACATCCAGACGAGAAACTGGCTTATTGTGAGTCTGAAGAAAAAATACAATGCCAGCATCTAAAATTCTCCATGATCTCTTCTGGAAGAGCCAGTCATTCATTGCCTTTAAAAGTTACAACCTAGTAGTACAATCCTGGATAAAAAACTCCAACTGGATGGGTATTTCCCAGACGCATTAAAATAAAACGGTCAGAGAAGCAGGGAAAATGTAAGGCAAAGTTCATTTAAGTTCAGTAGGACTTGTACCAACCAGGGTTTCTGTACTTCTAATAAGTATCTAAACTCTTACCTCCAGCTGACTTTTAAGTATCTATTCCTCTGCAGTAGAAAAATTCCATTGAAGATCAAGTGCAGCTAACTACTCACTCTTGCTCCAGGTTAATTGAGAGACTGATAGGTGCAAATTACATTGACAGGGATAAAATTCTGGCATACAAACATTTTCTTACTGAGCTCTACTATGCCAGAATTTTACCAGTGATCTCAGTTTAGTTCCCAGCAGAACTAGAAAAGTGTTCATTAAGATCTATCATGGCAGATTGGATGTGACATTCTAGTTGGCAGACTTGCCAAGTAGCATAGAATCATAGAATCTGAGAATGGTTTGGGTTGGAATGGTCCTTGAAGATCACTGAGTTTCAACCCCACAGGCACACCTTTCACTAGATCAGGTAGCTCAAAGTCCCATCCAGCCTGGCCTTGTATTCAGGAAGATTCCTGAGCCAGAGATGACTGACTGCCATTACACAACCAAAGTTACTCATACCTTGTCAAACTGAGGTCTGTGTCAGGGGAAAAAGACATCCTTCACCTAAGAATACCTGAGAATTTTTTAGAAAAGTCAGGGATTAAAAAAAAAAAAAAATGCTATATGCACAATGATCAGTCTAAATGATTTTTTTTCCCCCCCTTGGCTTCCTGTATCAGGAAGAGAATAACTGGTGAAATAGTAACATCATTATCTCTGGGATCCTACCACCACCTGTTATAAAGCTATACTGCAGAACCAAATTCAGCCTTCTGAATGGCAAGTTTAAAAAAAAAAAGTGTCTCTTGAGGACTCACACCAAACCTTCCAAAGCATAAACGAAAACCCAAACCCAGGTAGGAGGTGAATAGTATTTCTTATATCCACAGATATATTTCTTCAAGAAAAACTGAAGTCTCATTCCTGTCACTCATGCTATATCTTTTGCTACTTCTAAATGTGAGTTCTACAAATTAAATAAACCTCAGACACAGATTTCTTTGGATATTGTATGACCATAGAAACGTCTCAAAGATCACCAAATCTGACCACTGACATCATCCTGTCTTTGTTGTCCCAAAGACTAATGCTGATTTCTCGGTGCCAGTGTGATTTCAAAAGTTTGTAATTGTGTATGAGGATGGATAAAGAAATCCAGGACTCTGATCCAGCTGTTATCGATATCTTTATATATACATATATGTAAAATAAAAATGTAATTCATGTTATTTACTAGATATGACTGTAATAAGCTCAAGTGAAAGTAATTTAATGAACTTGGAAAATCTAGAAATATGTGAAATTAATTACTTAAACTCTTCAGAAGTTTAACATTTTTGTCCAAATAGCAGAAATTTTTGTCCAGACTATTCATTTGCTGCCACATTTCTTCAAAATGTGTAAAATTAGTTTATTTGCATGGGAAAGCATTGACATAATAGCAGCAGATACAGAAACATTTCACTAGGGAATCTAAAGAGAAATTAGTGTCTGTATTCTCATTTCTACAATTAAATCCATCTTGTTTCAAAAGGAAAAAAAAAAAATAGGGATCTTGTTCACTGATGTATTAATGTTAAAGATGGACTAGAATGGCTTGTGAGAAAAAATAACTCATCCTGAGAGAAACATTGTGTAGAGCAATACGTGAATAACATCACCTACACGACACAGACAGCATACAATACGGGCATAGCAGCAGGACACAGTGGGTTGCAGAGCTCTGCTCAAAGTTCACTCAGGAAAAATACAGGGGTATGTTTTCTTCAGACCTAGAATGGAAGATTGAATCTTTTGGGTTTTCACTACATTTTTTCATTTCAAGGTTGTTACTTGGGTTGTTGATGGGGTGTGTCTGTGAGCCTTTCCTGACCATATTCTTACTTGCTGGAGGAAACAGGGCCAGAGAAGAATGTGCAGGTCAAAAGGGATGATAGGACTCAACGTCAATGAAATCAGAAATTCTTCTTTTTGAAGAATAACATTAGAAGGAAGAATGTATCTTTGTTATTGTTAAAGTGTTACCTCCCTGCTGAGCGCCTGCTGCTTCTCCATGCTCTCATATTTCATCTGCGCCTGTTTCTTCCTGCTCAGTTGGGGTTTCTTTTGGCACAGTGAACATGCATTTGCATATCTTCTGAACAAAATAAGTGATTTTTTTTTTTTTTTTCCCAAAGTCAATGGCCATGGCATCCAGCTGACAGTGATACATACAACCTGCTGGGAAGTTCCAGTCTGAGTCAGACAGCCTTCGTGTGTCACCACTGAACCCTGCAGATGCTAGGTCCTGGGAGGACTTTTTAGATCAGACAAGAACCCAGCTGGCACAGCTACATGGCTTAGGGGTTGGCTCAGCTCTCAGCCTGAGCTTGAGTATATTATATCACTCTGAGAAATTATCTGGCAATATTAGACAATTTACAAACTTGTTATAGGCATCTCATAAAAGCAGAGGAAGAAGACTTAACTCAGAACATTTTAAAAGGAGGTACACACTGAGACAGCACTTTCCCAAGAAGATCCTGCTGGAGACAGTAGCACATGGTCAGTCTGCACACGCATATTTTTCTCCTGATTTAGACAAGGCACGCAGCAGCTGAATGGCACACTTTCATTCAAAGCTTATTTTACATAGTTTGTTCAATAACACTTTCTGAACTATTTCATCTGTTATAAAGTCACAGTGTCTAAATTGTAACTAGAAATATTTTGGGTACATGATACAAAAATGCAGCCATTATTTTTAAAAAATAATTTATGACCATATCCTTTCAATTATAACGGGCTTAGGAACTCTTCATGCCTGTATTTGTGTGTAAGAGAGCATCTACATCTATGTGCCCAGAAGCTGAATTATTGAACATGGGTGTCACTATAAGAATATATAATTATGACAAGCATAATTTGTAACTTTGTTCACCATAATACAGAAGGGAGTTACTGTGGATTTTCTTGATGCAAAGATGACTTATATTGCCAATATGTGTTGCTGCTACAGTTATTAAAATATATAGTTGCAAAGTCACAATTTTTACAACGTTTTTAAAAAAAGTTAAACAAAATCCAAATGAACTAAAGGTAAACCCTGAAACTGAGACAAAAAGACAATCAACTTGGTGTAATTTCAAAAAGTTCCAAGATCAAAGGAATGGGAAAAATAAGTACATAAAGGAGATACTGAACTACTAATTCACCAACTTTTTTCTAATCTTTCTGTCAGCTCAGCATTTGAATTGGACAGAGGTATTAGTATTAACTCAGTGTTTATATTGGATTAGAACATTCCTGACTTCTGCAGAGTCCAAGGTAAATATTTCAAACAGGCACCTATCAGAATCAATTTTCTTGATAGCATTGTTTTTTTGGGGGTTTTTTTTTTTTTTTTTTTTTTGGTGGTTTTTTTTTGGTTTTTTGTTTGTTTGTTTTTTGGTTTTTTTTCATGCTAACCAAAATACATCTGATTACCTCATCCATCCAGAAACAAAGAAAAAGTACATACTTTAAAACCTGTAGCAAGGTAACTATTACCTTTTTGGAAGTTATTTTAGCCTAATTTCCTGTGCCTGTGTGGTAATGTAATTCAGAAGGAACTTGAGGTTTATCTGACTGAGCATGAATAAGAGTCAGACCTTTCTATTTTGTTTGATTGCACCTGTTAGAATGAATTGCATTGTCATAAATTAATTTTGTATAATTACATTTTTGCATAGAGTAATGAAGAGGACCAAACACATCTCCTAAACACAACTTAACACTGGACTGAGCAGCATTAAAGCTAACTTTCAGCATTCTATGGAACAATGTGCAAAACTTAGTGGAAATATTTCCTGAAAAAAATTTTAGAAATCTGATTTCCATTAATCTAACTGTTGTTATCATTATTGAGGGAATGACCTCATGGAGGGCTGTTGCAGGAGAACAGTCTCATTCTGGTGTCCAGGAATGAAGCTTTATATCTTATCTGAGATGCTGTGTTGTCCTCCTTTTCCATAGCATATGGGATATTTGGCAGGAGCACTTTTTTTGCTAAGGTCCCAGAGAGCCAGCATTTAAAGGAACTCACAAACCTGCCATTGATCTTCTTACCCGGAGCCTTTGAGAGGGTGAAAAATGTTTTTTGGAAATGTTTCATAAAACAAAGGTAAGTATATCTCAGGATCATTAAGTCCACAAGTCATAGACTGTATGATGTAATGCAGTGGTAACTTAGACTGGCACTGGTACATGGAAAGTCTTCTCTTCCTATTGACAGAAAGTGAAAATAGCTCCCAGAAAAAAAGAGATATTTTTTTTTTTCCCCCCCCCAGTAAATTTTCCGGAATATACTGCACTCACAGTCAGGAAATCCAATTCTTTTACAACAGAAGTGACCTCAGTAAAAAATGTTAATAAAGATTCACTCTTATTGGCCTTCAGACAAATGAACAGCGCTGGGAGAAGGCAGGAAGAAACACTTTCTCTCCATGTACAACTCCCATGTAAATTCTGAGAAAGCAGTGTTGACTTTGATAAAGACACACTAGTGAATTTTCTCCTTGCATGGTTTAGGACCTATGCTGGAAAATTTGTCTACTGTGCACACCAAATGCTTAACATCTGGAAAGCAAACAAGGGCAGAGTAAAACACATTTCTATAATTTTTTTGGTTTTAACACTGGGAGATTTTTAGCCATTGTGATGTTTATAGGGGAGGAATAAAATAAGCTAACAATTTTCAGGAATTCACATTTACTAACATCTTCTCATATGCCATAAAGTATTATTTCTGTTCTCAAATACTACATTACAAGCATCTTAATTTAAACAATTTACAGGCATCATTGTATATAATTTGGTTCTTATTTACAGAATCACAAGGTTGGAAGAGACCTTTTGATCAAGTCCAACCCATGTCCTAACATCTCAACTAAACTTTGGCATCGAATACCACATCCAATCTTTTTTTAAACACAGTGGTGTTTTAGGTGGTGACTCCACCACCTAACTGGGCAGATTATTCCAGTACTTTATAGTTTTTTCCATAAAAAACTTTTTCCTATATCCAACCTATATTTCCCTTGGCACAGCTTAAGACTGTGTCTCCTTATTCTGTCAGTTGCTGCCTGAAGAAAGAGACCAGCCCGCAGCTGACCACAGCCACCCTTCAGGAAGTTGTAGGGAGTGATAAGGTCACCTCTGAGTCTCCTTTTGTCCAGGCTAAACAACCCCAGCTCCCTCAGCTGTTCCTCACAGGGTTTGTGTTCCAAGCCCCTCATCAGCCTTGTTCCCTCCTCTGGACACGCTCAAGCATCTCAACGTCCTTCCTAAACTGAGGGGCCCAGAACTGGACACAGCACTCGAGGTGTGGCCTCACCAGTGCTGAGTACAGGGGAAGAATGACCTCCCTGCTCCTGCTGGCCACACCATTCCTGATACAGGCCAGGATGCCATTGGCCCTCTTGGCCACCTGGGCACACTGCTGGCTCATGTTCAGCTGCTGTCACCAGTGCCCCCAGGTCCCTTTACTCCTGGCACTGTCCAGCTACACCGTCCCCAGGCTGTAACACTGCAGGGGGTTATTGTGGCCAAAGTGCAGGACTCGGCACTTGGACTGATTAAACTTCATCTTATTGGACTCTGCCCATCTATATGTGCATATATAAAAAGAATCTGTGCGGCTATTGCCCTAAATTCATTCATTACTGTTGTGATGCTGTTCAGAGGCCTCATTTATTATACAGAGAGGACTATGCCAGAGCCAAAGAGTTTGCACAATCGTCAAGACATAAGATATCAACTTACTGCATAACAACAATAACAACAAAGTATCTGGAGACTGGGGAAAGAGAAAGGAAACCATAAAGATAAGAAAAACTACCTGTCTGATTCTGAGACAGTATAGTAAAAGCAAGTTAAATATTTTTAAAATGTACCTTACTGTTTAAAACCATATACACACACAAATTTGTACAACTAACTCTTTTTATGTGACATTGATTCAAATGGTAATTAAAGCAGATAGAATTTACGTATAGACTTAGAAATGAATCCTAAATCATGGGCATACTGATGACAAGAACTGACTAATTTCAGTGGGAAATAGCATGAAATAAGGCAAAGAAAACCTTGACCCAGAGACAGAAATGTTCTCAAGGGACTTTACCATCACTATTAAAGATTACATGACAAATAGAATTGGAAGAAAATGAAAAAGTTGCTTGTCAAGGCATCAAGACACCAACAGACATCACAGGAACGTAATAGGGAGGAGGGCAATGAGGAGTAATGAAGACAAGAAAGAGGTGAAGGTAAATGAAATGCTGGGAATTATTCAAGGTATTTATCTACATATAACTGAATCGTGGATGAAACCTCAGTTCAAAATACAAAGGATTTTACAGATTTAACCTCTTCTTCTCAATCTATTCCAAGTAATGTCCTTAAGTATATAGTACACAAATTTATCTCTCCAGAAATGCTTCTTCTTCTTTAGTTCTATGCTGTTCCCTGCTTTCCAAATACTTCTGCTTGATGCTAACCCACCAGCTTAAATTTACCATGGTAAAGATCAAACATTTCATTTACAGGATCACAGAAGTTAAATGCGTAAAATCCTTTGTATTTTGAACTAACATTTCATGTATTTTGAACATAACATTTCATCCATGTTCTATTATATGTGGATAAATACCTTGAATAATTCTTAATTTTTGTTCAGATTACTGAACTTACTTGGAATATAATAAAAATGAAGTCATTCCACAAAATTACCCTCTCCTAAATGGCTATTATCACCATTTCATGTGAAAGAAGTTTCAGGGTTCATCAGTTATTTCCTTTTAAAGTATGAGTATTCAAAGAATAAGACAAATTTTGACTGGCTTTCAATTGTGTTGCCTATTGCATTCAAAAACAGATAAAATATTGTTTCTCACTGCTTGCAACTTGCACCAATAGACACAGTTAGCACTGACAAGAAGAGAATGAGGGTTTTTTACCAATAAATAGTGTTTGGTGGGCCTGACCTAAGAATTTTCACATTTCCCTTCTGCATTAAAAATAATTTGTATTGTCAATTGTCACTGACAGATTTTTATTGTCATTGGTTGAACAACATTGATCACTATGCACAATTCTTCATACAGTCAGAACTATTTTACAGTCCAGAACTTATGTTTAGGTTGTTTAACCATTCATAAAAGCGACATCTTCCACACTGACTTGGGTTGTTAGATTGTAACAAATTTTGAAATACTGAGGGCAGATGCTGACATGAGTGCATTTCCCGGTCCTGCAGAGGATAGGAAGAGGGAAAGCCGTGCTGTTGAACCCACTGCAGGAATTCCTCACCTGTAACTGCTGCACTTAATGTAGCCCAGTAAAAGGAGTACAAAGATAGATTGTTAGATATAAAGAGAAGCGTCACTCAGCTGTCTGACAATTGTTCTTTTTCAGCACTCAAGGAAATAAGGAATTCTTTTCGGCTTTGACAATCTTTTTGCAAACTAAAAAAACATATGTTCTAGAATAAAAAAACATAAAGTGAGCAGTAAAACTAGGGCAAATAAGTGTTTCACTACATAGTCTTTTTCTGATGGAAATGATGCCTTATCATGCTGCATGATATGGAATCACTTTAATGCATATTGTATTTGGATGTGGACGTCTGTTACCTAGTTGTAGCTGCTAAATGTATTGCTCTAAAAGTAAAGCTCTAAAAGTCTTGGCTGCCAGAAATCTAATGTTAAATTCATAGAGAGGGAAAATTTCTCTGAGGCTGATGGACAATTAAAAGGAACTGTTGAATTCTCAGGACTAGAATCACTGTCACTGGTTTACACAGATGTGTTATACTACTGTTCCTTAAGAAACTACTTTGTTTTATATATCATTGTATTTAAAGTGCATATTGACAAAGACACTGAGATTTTTTTATTTTTTCTTTTTTTTTTTAGTTCAGATTAAGCTTTTTGGAGACTTTAAGGGTTTTAGAGTTTGACATAGAAAGAATAATGTACATTTAGTACATCTTAAATGGCAGGCAGATTTTTAAAAAAATTATTACATGCTGCAAGGTTCTTAAATTTCTAAACTGTTTTCCTGTTCACTTATGTTTTCTTTTAAAAAGAATTATAGATTTTATCATCAGATAGAAACAAAAACACTAGTTGACAGCAGTGTGTATTTTCAGAAGGAGCATAGACAAATTCTGCCTTTATCTATGCTAGTACAGATCTAACAAAACAATTATTCACAGGGATACAGCTTTTTTATGATCCCATAACTGTTTTCATTTCTCACCATGGAAACACTTTTATTTTCAGTTCTTCTGAAAATAAGTCTGAAGAATTTTCCATCAGTGGCCAGTGCAACCTGGATTTTTGTAGTCTTAGTTGATAGCAACATGAAAGAGATTAATATCAAAAAGAAGTCATCCTACATTTGACATTATAGTCCAATCACAGCAATGCCAAATTTTAATCTTGATAAATGGGAAAATACAGAAAAATCCACTCAAATGAATTTCACTGGTTACCACCTATTGGATTAAGTATGTATTGGGAGAGAAATTGGGTCACACTTACATAGCAGCTGGACTTTCTCAGTCTTTTCTGGGGCTAGATAATGAATTTCACCTGTAAAGGTGGTATATTTCTTGAGCGCTATTTTGACTTTTTGAAAAATTCCTTCTGATCTAGTAAATATTCAGTGGCAGCTTTGACCTCAGAATAGACTGAGGAGTGTGTCAAGGCAAGGCTTACCAGTAGAGATAATATATAATTACTATCAAGTTACTGTAGCTGGAAAATCTTCAAATCTTTCAGGCACACAAGGCTTTCTTATTTCATTTAGTTATTTCAGCAAATATCTTTGTAGTAACAGAACTTAATTACACAATTAATTCAGCTTTTCCCCAAACACCCAGATATTTTATTAAAAAGCAGAAAAAAATCTTATATACTAAAAGAATTTTCTGCTTGCTTTCCAGAGGTTTGCATACTACTTCAAATACCCTTTCACAAAATTTTGAGCAACATGCAAATTTGAATTTCAGTGACATTGCCCATGAGTAAGTATGTTATTTTTCTGAAAAATCTTCTAAATACTCAGAAACTAGTAGAAATACAACTATTTCTAACAAACACCCAAGATTATTTAATATCTATACATATAATAATTATTGCATTATTTTAGAGACAGGAATTGTTTAACAGGGGTGCCTAGAAAGCATATTAAATATTATGTAACATTAAACATATTTATTAATATTAAATATTAAATATTAAAATATTATGTAAAATTAAACACACTGCGTAAAAAAAAATCTAAATTTTGAGGAACATGTGACAGACTACAACTGAGTCTGATCATATTCAACTCTCAAACTTTAAAAAAAGAAGAGCAAGAAAAAAGACACACCAAAAGACATGCTTGTTTCAAGGGAAATGCAATAACTTCTTAAAGCCATGAGAACAGGGAGATCAGAGTGAGATAAAACTGGGGGAAAATGTGAAAATTACCTCAGAATGTTTTCAGTAGTATTTCAACTTTTTATTTTAATGGATGATGGAAAAATGAAAGTTTGTTCCCTGTGTTACAGTTTAAATTTTGTCACTAGTGAAGTTTGGAAAAAGAGATTGCCCAGAGAAAATTCATGAACTGACGAGGCGTATTCGGAACCACTGAGGTAGTGTGGGACTTGGGCTATCTCTGATTTTTATCATTCATATTTGAGTTTTTTCAGAGGCAGATGTTCCATTTTTTTAGAAGGGACTAGGACAGTGCCAGAAAATTATTACAGCACATGGCAGGAATGTTTAACTCTTCTTTGAGTCAGTAGGGCTAATGTCATAGAGTTCAAAGGAAGTTGAATCAGAACTTTTGTAATATGATGTATTTTTACATTGTAGCAAAATGACACATTGAGATATACACGTGTTGTTATAAAATGCTATTTTAAGTATAATCTAATATGACAAAGTCCTTTTAGACATCTGTCAAGGTAAATTTCAGTCGAATTTGGGTTCAGATGGGAAGGACTTTTAAAAAAAATGTAGTTTCATTAGAGCCTATACAGTTGGTGGATTTAGAATTATTTTTCTCTGCAGTTTTGACCCACATCAGAAAGCTGAAAAGTATCATATATCTGAATTTGAAGCTGAATTTTCAAATTTTGTCCTTTAATCCTGACTGGAATTTAAACCCTACATATGAACCAAAACTCTTTGTAAATAGTAAGTCTAGTGATGTCTGAACTGTTAGTAACATTTAGCTCAATTTTTTATTATTCAAACTGTGAAAATTGGTTTCCTCATCACATAACTCCGGTGGAAATTTCTGAGAGCACAATCATCCTTGGCATCTTCTTTACAATTCTTATGCTGAATTTTTATTGCCACAGATACACCTACAAGTAACTTATACTCTGTTTTTATTTTTTAGCTGAGTCAGTTAAATGTTTAAATAGTTCTGTACCAGGTAAAACGAAATTTAAAAAGTGAAATGGTCTCAGAAATGTATTTTTTAAAAATATTCACTAAATATTCACCTGTAACATCTCTACTGTTTCAAATATATTTTTAATAACTTGCAAGTGGATCAACTAGCTATACTCTCCTTGTGTTTGCAGCTACAGCTGCATCTAATTTGAGGATCTAGAGACAGTCAGAAGTCTCAGTAAATCTTGTACAGACATGCTAATGCAACGTCACCCTATGCCACTGATCTTTTAAGCAGGGCTAAATAAAAACAGCAGCAATTTTTGAGAGACAATTTCCTCTACCAGTGGAAAGAAATTAGGTTTTCTCAGAAAACTGATCAAACCAAACTATTTTTTTCCCATTCCAGTATATGTCCATAATTTTTGTGTTGCATTAATATACATTACATATATATTAATAACATATTATTATTTTTATACATATAAAATTATGTTCTACAAGTTACATGCTCAGATATCTTGGCAAACCCTGGTCACCAATGATGCTTGCTTTTGCATCCCAGAGGTTTTTATGAAAAATGCTAAAAACCCCAAAGAAGTAATGAAAGAACTGAGTTATAAAAGGTTGAGCAAGACTGTCTCAATTAATATTGAGGTTGAATTGCGGTTCCCTGCTTCAGAAAGCTTTGGTGATAATAGTAAACATATTATTGTTCTTTGCATTTCACTGAAAGTAACAACTTTTGTAGTAATAAAGAACTCATGGCTAACTAACAGGAAGCAGAGGGGGTTTAGAGATGGGAAATTGTTTTATTTTGCCTATGACAGGAGATTCATATTTGTTAGAATCAGGTATTTTCTTCAAAGCAAACCATGTTGCTGTACATTCCTTCTTCATAAATTTTGCCATATACATCTGTTTTGGTCATGGCTTTAGACACTTACTGCCTGCTGCTGCTATCTCAAACAAGTCTGGACTGAACTCTCAAACACAAGTCTTCCATACAATATGAAGTTTGGAGAGATATTTTTGCCCAGGCTCAGGGAAAAATCATGAGCATTTAACCTCAGCACACACTGAGACAAAGCTCAGATGAGTAAAATACAGGTGGTATCTGTCACTGCAATTCTGCTGTCCTGTTATGAGTGGTTGGCAGCTGTATGGGATATTCAGGGCTACCACCGCGGGCAGGAGCTCAAACCCAGCCATTACAAGGTCATCGCTTGCACTTAACCAGCAGTGAGGACTGCAATATCCTCTCTGCTCATGCAGCTGCCTAAAGTGACCCTGGAGAAACCACACAGGAAACATTAAACTGAGAGATGGATAATGCCTTTAGTATCAGGGTAAAGTTGTTTAATTGCCACTTGTGAAGCAGTGCCAAAAGAGGTCCCCGAGCTAGGGAAGCTTGACAAACAAAAAGTAAAAAAGAGATGGTGAGGATTTTTTTTTTTTTTTTTTGGTCATCATATGGGAAGACATCGTTATTCTGATCTCTCATGTCAGGATCAGGTGTGTGAGGGGAAGCATAAGGAGTTAGAGAAACAGGCTAAAAAAACAGCCCCATTTTCCAGAAAGTGCTTTCTTTACTGCATGCAATGCCACGGTCTTATCTTCTGTCCCTTGTGCTTTACTGATGATCTGGTTTAATTAACATAGGCAAGTAGACTGGCAGGGAAGAAGGTTAAGCTGTCCAGGAAAAACATTCTTTTAAAAAGAACAAAGAAAGCTAACAAACAATGAAGTCTACTTTTTTAAGAAAGGATTTCCTGAAGCTGTTTCAGAAAAGGACTAAGCAATACATCCCATTTCTCTCCAGGAATTATGAAGGTTTTTGGATTTTTTCAAGTGTTATTAAGGTGTCAGCAGCTGAGAGAAAAAAACAACAAACCAGAACCATATATAATAAACAGATATAATTTGTGTGGTTTACATTTGATTCTCAGAAAGCAGCTGTGTATTTGGGAGTTTTTCCATGAGAGACAAAGAACTTCTTTGTCAAGGTCCAACATTTCTACCGACTGCATCACAGGAGAGACTGTGATATCACCATTCGAATATGTGGTTATTTTTATAGACTCAAAGTATAATTTCATTACTACATATATGTATTAAGCTTATCTGGGTGATAAGCAGCTATTTTCTACCATAAAGGCTTATAAAAATATCTACATTTTCAGTAGAAGTTTTCTTTTGAAACACTGACTTTTGTTAAGGAAACTGAAAGAAATCTGACTTCTGCAATAATAGTCAGCTTAGCTGCAATCATAATTGAAAATTTGTTGCTGTTGTAGAAATCATTTGTCTAAAGGCTTGGAGACATTTTCATGCTGTGAAGCTTTAATGGTAACTACTCATCCTGTATAAAAACCAGAAAAATAGCATAGTTATTAATATTCTTGATGTTCTGCAGATATAATGCCTCCAGGTAATGCTTAACTTAATGCTGTTGTTTGAACAAGAAAATGTTCCCCAATTCAAGAACAAAAGTTACTATTTTCACTGTCATCTTGGAGGAAAGGAGGCTGAAAAAAGGCCTGGAACAAATATTGTTATTGTCATACCTGAATTTTTGGAGATTTCTGTTCAGAGGCTACAACAGTGATGAAACGCTCAGGGTATCAATTGTTTTCTGATGCCCTCATTTTTCATTGAATGCAAGATATCTGTCTTCCACAAGCTAATAGGAAAATATCAAAAGTATAAAGCATGGAACATTCAAAGAGAATAGATTCTAATAGTAAAATCTGTAGCATAGCACTACTTACTTACTGCTACTGCAGCAGAAAAATGGTAATTTACAAGTAGTCCTCCTTTTACTGTTTCTAAGACTTCCAAGCACCTATGTTGTAGACTACCTAAGAGGAAAAGAAGCTGCCTTCATTATAGTCACCCCATATTAGGTAGGGTGACCCTTCATGAGATTCAGCCTGTCATGCAGAGTCTGAAACATTTTCCCTGTCAAGTGGACTGTTCCCTCCATCAGGTCCACGTGGTCCAGCAACCACTTATGGGAAAAAATGTACTAACTGCTGCCCAAAAGCAAATTTAGGATGTCTTTGGTCCTGTGTCTCATCATAGAACACATGAGTAATTTTTGTTAATAAATAACTTAGAAAAATGAGGTTTATCTTGTTCTTCCAGAATATGTCTAAATTCTGGAACTAAAGGATCAATCAGCTGATATACCTAAATACATCTCATATGCGCTTGCAATATTTTCTCTGACACTGCTTGAGAGTTTTCTTTTCTTTTAATTTTAAATGCACATGAAAAAAATGACTTAAGATATATTTTTTTCATTACTTCAGGCATATACCTTGCTAAGTTTTATATTTTGTGGTTTTGCAGAAATCTCCTGCTTTCACTTTTTTTGCACTGAGAAACTTAAAAATGCATGGATTCAGGTATTATACGAGCCATTATTAATGGCTGTTATTACATTAGGAGCAAATAGTTTTATCTGTCAGTTTTTCAATGCATTTCAGGAGTTACAGGTTGTTGATGCTCATCTTGCTAGGATCCCCGGAAAATGTGTTATCTTGCTTTCAGATGCAGATAGAAACACTGTCATTCCCCTTAGCATCATGTCAGATGGTGAAAATTTCTTTTAATGTTGTTGTGATGTTATAATGTAAGGCGCTGTTTCAATTACTCAGTATCCTGCTAAAATGTTCTAAACATTAACTTCATCCATGTCCCTAGAAATATCTCTATTTCTTGCACTTAAGCACTATATAAATAAAATAATTTTCTTAATTTACATCTAGAGTGACAATAATAGCCAGAATTTATAGGCAGCTCCAAGCTACATGTTGGGTAATTTACCAAACAGTCCTCAAACTCATTACAAGGGAGTGGCTTTTAAAGATGATAACGCTACAAAAATCTTCACTACTCATTTTACAGAGCCATACAGGTCAAGTGAGATGACTTGGTACTGAATTCCAGCATACACTTCCAGAACAATGTCAGTGCTCAGTGATTTCAGACAATCCTTTAATGCTTACCTGGGCAGAGTTACAGCGAGTGCTACAGGAAGGCTTCTGCAATCTTCATGGCCACTGGCTGGGGCACACTGATGCTTCTGCCTGAAACTGCCAAATTAAAATGAGTCCCTGAACAAGAGGTGGACAGGTGGTTGTCATGGTTTAACTCCAGCTGGCAAGTGAGTCTCATGCAGCTGCTTGTTCAGTCTCTCCCCCATTCCTCTGGTGCGATGGGGGAGAGAATTGGAAGAGTAAAAATGAGAAAATTCCTGTATTGAGATAAAGCAAATTTAATAGGTGAAGCAAAAATGGTATGCACAAGCAAAGCAGAACAAGGAGTTCATTCTCCACTTCCCACCACCAGACAGGTATTCAGCTGCATACAGGAAAGCCATAATGGTGACTCGGGCAGATGAAAACCTTGCTCCAAACATGCCCCCTTTTCTCCTTCTGCAGGTTTATATACTGAGAATGAGGCCATATGGCGTGGAACATTCCTTGGGTTACTTGAGGTCAATTGTCCTGGTTAGTCCTCTCCCAGCTTCCTGTGTCCCCCCAGCCCACTTGCTGCTGGGCTGGGATGAGAGGCAGAAAAGGCCTTGGTGCTCTACCAGCACTGCTCAGCGAGAGTGCAAACACGCTATCAACACTGTTTCCAACACAAACACAGAGCAGGGTCCCATGCCAGCTACTATGAAAATTAACTCTATCCCAGGCAGAACCAGCACTGAAGAGCGGCCTCTCCTCCCATCCTAACAATTGCTTCAGTAATCCACACAAATATCAAAACTTTCCTTTACCTCATTATGTTTAATGTGTTCAGAGACTGCTTAAAACAAAGGAAGTGTCTAGTTTCTCAAATACATCGTCCCCCTAAAGCTCATGAAAAGTCCCACAACTGCATAAATTATCATTTGAGAAAAAAAACTGACATTGAATTTAATGTTAAATTCCCATTAGTTTTAATGAGATGAGAAATGAACCCTTGAGGCTTAAAAAAACCCCAACCCAAAATGCAACAAAACCCCCTTCATTTTCTCTCCTAGCTTGGAATGCAAGGCTTTTGTAGGATTCTCCAAAGCACTGATCTAACAGCACCAAATCCCATGGTAGAGCTTATATCAGTCAGTACAGTGCAGCTGTACAAGACTGCTTTAAACTTGGTGCCAAGAATTAGCCGGACCTGAAGTGTCACTCAGCTAACTGTGTCACTTGTTCAGCCTGCAAGCCAAAAAATCCCAATGCTGTTCACAAAAGGGGAATAATATTTTGCACACAGTTCACATTTTGTTCTCTTACTTGTCACAACAGCTAAATCTGAATGGCATCTTGTTTAATTGTTCTGTGCAATTTCTGAACATATGAAACTCTTTAGCTTTTTTCCATATGCATGACTACTCCAAGTTTTAGAAAACAAATAAATATTTGGGTGGGGTATGTACTGGTGGAGCTGAATTTCATGTATAGAAAGTACATTTTCAATTAGAATCAATGCCTAACCATGCAGCTTAATTCAGTTGTTACCTGGGGTATGCTTTGATATGTTTAACAAGCTGTCTCTGTCACAACCCCACCTTGGAATGTTACCACTTTTACATTTATTAGCATGTTGAACCTAACTCAAGGTTTTTTTCCTGTAGGAACAAAAAGAGTCATGCTTTCTCCATCTAACACAAACAGCTGTGGGCTATCAGAGCTTTATAACGGTTATAAAGGAAAATGTATATGTAGGAATTGTGAAAAAGGAGCTGAAAGTTACATTTCATTCATAACAGATGATACATTAAATTATGTGTTTTCTCAAGCAGATAAGCAGGAGGAATTTTAAATCAAATCAACAATGCTGATTTTTTTAGTGACTTCATTAAATAGCTTTGACAATCCTTATAAGTACATAAATTTCGGCTAATATATCAAACACACCATTTTAGGCACACAGTTGCAATCCAGAACGAATGTTTAAGAATTTCAGACACTTCACAATATTGGATTCTTCTTATCAGCCCCTACCAAAGGCAATAAATATATAGTTTTTAATAATATTAATTTTTAGTGGGCCACACAACAGGTGATTCATGATGTCAATAACAGCAAGTAATGGCAAATAACAGCAAAATCTCCACAAGCTCCATATGTGCAATCCTTGCTGAAGAGCACAAAATCAACTGGATTTTCCATTTGACTGATTCGTCACTCAAAATACTAACTCGAGCACTTTTCTTCTGTTTGTAGTGGTCCCTGAAAGACAAAAACAACCTCACAAAAACTATAACTAAGTCTTGTCATTCCCTTTGCACCCCAGCATAATTCACAAAGAGAAAATGGGAAAGGAAATAGATAACATTTTTCCCCTTATCAATTTGAGTTTCACCAGCTAGAATGATATAAAAACACACAGAGCATAAAATTTAACTGAATTTAACAATATGATAATGAAATCTATTACTGAAAAAGGCCCATATACAACAGAGAACACATCTACTGGGTACTATAGGTAATACAATAAAGAAAAAACCCAGCTCGAAAAGCTAACCATGGGGACAGAAGAGAGAGAACAAAGAGAGAGATGTAAAACCTTTTCCACTCATCCAGTTATTCATAGACTGGCATTGCAGTTCACAAGACATTTGAGGAGGGAAGGAAGGAAGGAAGGAAGGAAGGAAGGAAGGAAGGAAGGAAGGAAGGAAGGAAGGAAGGAAGGAAGGAAGGAAGGAAGGAAGGAAGGAAGGAAGGAAGGAAGGAAGGAAGAAGGAAGGAAGGAAGGAAGGAAGGAAGGAAGGAAGGAAGGAAGGAAGGAAGGAAGGAAGGAAGGAAGGAAGGAAGGAAGGAAGGAAGGAAGGAAGGAAGGAAGGAAGGAAGGAAGGAAGGAGGAAGGAAGGAAGGAAGGAAGGAAGGAAGGAAGGAAGGAAGGAAGGAAGGAAGGAAGGAAGGGAATCAGTATCAATCCCAGTTTTTTAGTAATAATTCAAGACTTCAGGACTCAGAGCTTATATTTTAGCTTAAAAGCTACACAACTCTATTTTTATTTAGAAACAGATGAACAGCATGTATCAATGTAAAATATGTGCAAGATACAACTTTAGCAGAAGCTTGTGAATGCTAGTTCTGATTTTTGTGAGTTGCAACAAACCAAGCATCACAGCACCTGGCAGAATGGAGGTTATAGGCATGAAAATACCCTAGAGATTTCACTGTAGGATAATTCTGAGCACAGAGATGCCTTTGTGCCTCACTCTGAATTGCTTTAGTGAAATCTGGATGCAGCACTTTAAACACGTCCCTTTGAGAACATTTTCCAATACATCAGATTTCCAGTTGTTATATGTCTCTTTTAATTATAAATTAATACCTTCCTTCATGGAGCCTAAGACCCATCCAAGCTGTGGAACTTTGTTATATGATTAAAACCCTCAAATTAAAACAAATGAACAAACAAACACAACACAAACAAAACAAACAAACAAACAAAAAAACCCAAACACCACCCAAACCAAAACAGCAAAAACAACCAACCAACCAAAAAAGCCTATGGAAGATTGTTTGTTTTGGTTTAGTTTGGTTTTGGTTTTTTACTAACTGCTGAGAGACTTAGTTAACAGTTATATATTCTGCTTTTTGAGTATGACCATACAACACATTTTCTCAAGTCCAGCATGAGACACACACACCTGCCTTGGCAATATCTTCATGCTTTGCAGGTGCTTAAAAAAAAAAACAAAAAAAAAAAAAAAAAAAAACACACAAAACAAAACAAAACACAAAACCAACCTTTGATTTTTTTAAAAAAAATCAAACCTTAATCCAGAAAAGAAGATTTGTCTGTGAGCCCATAGCCTTGCTTTATTTAATTTTGGTACAATATATAGGGAGAAAATACTGTTTGACATTGCATGTTTATTAATTTGAGATTTTTTCATCTCTCCTGTTTTTGACTTTACAGTGTGAGAAGGGTCCCTGGTATATTTCCGATTTATTAAGAAACCCACCCTACAACAATCTGTATACAATATAAACTGAAAATTACCATCTCAGGGCTCAGAAAACTAGAACACATCAAAATGGTTTCCAAACAAATAATCTGAGATTTTGCCTGCTGGATGGCTCTCTGTTTCTGAACAGGAAAAAAATAAGAGGTGATCAGGAGACTCTAATTTATTTTTTCTCAGTCTAGTCTGTTGTAGTGCATTATTTTGGTTTATATTGTATTTCATTTTTATATTGGGTTTTGTAATGGTTTCTTCTGTACCACTCTGTCCCCTAGAAAATGTATCACGAGGTTTGTCCCTGCCCCACCTCCCTGCCCATCCTCCCACCCTGGAATGTAACCCAACTCAGTTCCACTCCCGCTTTATCCCTGATTGGGTAGTGGCTTGTCCCCGCCTCTAGCCCCTTCCCCTGGATAAAAGCAAGGAGACCAAACAGGAAGCTCCTTCTCACTCTTGGGACTAGGAAGGGGACAAGGGCTGGACTGAGCTCTGGACTTTGCGGGGGCAGGATCCCAGAATAAAGCCGTGATTCCCCCCCGAACAAAGAGCAGACTCTTTCTTTTTGGCATTGACGGACGCCTGCTCTCTCTAAAGGAAAAGGTTCCAGCATCCTCTGGGATCTTTAAGGCCCTGAAGGGAAAATTCCTTCCGGCGTGTTTCTCTCTCAAGCTAGCCGAGGCAAAAACAGAGCAGGGGCTTCGAGGGAGAGAGAGCCACATCGCTAGTCTATTATCAATCTTCTGGATTTGCCAAAAGTAAATAAAGAACTTTACTCTCTTTTTCTCTCGACAACATACTTCAAAATAGTATCTGCCTATTCAAACATAATTTCTTTGAATAGACTTTTAGGCTTTTGATTCAGAAAATGATGCCTTTGTTCAAGAGCCAAATAAGAAATAGATTGACAGAGGACCTGGTCCTCAAGTGACCAAGTTAAGCACATGCTGATGCTTGGAAAATATGCAGTCTTGTTGTGTAGAAAGTAGGAAGTACTAAAGATGCAAGATGCTGCCTCTCAGCAAAAATCCTAATGTAACACTTCTTATATTTTATTACCTGTATTTTACTTTATTTGTGCTCTGTTGTGTTCATATTATGCTATATATAATTAATGCTTAGAAGCATATTATAAAATACTGTGGTGGTGCATTAATATTCACAAGAATATTCAGTAAAAATGTGCAAAATGCTATTTCTTCTGTTCTGCCACGGAATGATTGTCTAGCAATAATACATTGAACAGGTTGTTCAGATAATGCTTTCATACTTGTGTCTGAAGTGAATTAATTACTGTCTCACATTAATTAATTTAGGGGAATTGAGAAGTTGCCTTGAACTAAAAATGGGGAGTTTGTATTAATAAAAGTTAAGCCAAAAATTTTTTGGCAGTGTCTACTTTTCTTTCAAAAATCAAAAGGTTTTTGAAAGGAACTAAGTCTTAAAAAAGCCTCTACTTCATCATCTTGCCATTTTCCAAAGGAAAGTGTTTCATCACAGAGTTCTCCAACAGCCCTAAACATTTCTCTAGTGTTAGGCCAACACACATGGGAAGTGTTCATTTCCACTGGCTGCATGTAAAATTGGTTTCAGGACACAGATGTTTGCAGTACAAGGAAAGCACCAATGTGTATTTGAGTATTAACTTCTTTTCAGATCTTCCATTATGGAAAAGTATGATTTCTCCAATTTTCCATCTTCCCTCTTTATAAGAGCACCAGTTTTCTTTTCATGCCAGAGTTGTAAGGTCATTAGGAACACTAGCTAAACAAATCCTAGTTTTTTCAGAAATTTCATCAAATAGCCAACTTTTCTGTATAGCCAAACAGGAAGAATTCAGGATTCCATTCATTCAGAAAATTATATCCTACTTTATGACTACCTGGTCAGGAATAAGAAAAAGAAGTGATAGCAAAAGTCAGTTCTGTATTCTGCATTGTTCATAACACTCCTGGGCATTTCACATTTCCTCTCATTAATAGCCTGCATTCTATTACTTAAATAAGAATCCCAACTTCAGTAGTAGTTGTACTTAGCTCAAAGAAGGTATTTCAACCCTCTTTCTTCTGTCTCGTGCATGGCACAGGCCCTTAAGACCATGATTTAGCATTTATTTCTATTAACTCTGAATGTATTTGAATTGAGATTCTTAGGTCATTCCACCTCAGCATTTAATGCTTGAAGATACCTTCTCTTGGTGAAACTTTGAATACTTAGGTGCCACTACAAAATTTTCCATAGATTCACTGAAGTTGGGATGTCAGTTTCTGGCCAGGCAGACTCCCAAGTGGGAGCAAGGACTTTATCGTTCTGCACATGGAAGACACTGGAAAAGGTAGCTCTACTGGGCTGAGCAGGGCTCTGAATGGAAGTGACCTTACTACTTGCCTCTGGCAAAGAGGTCAAAAAAGGGGCTCAACAGAAGAAAAATGCTTTCCTCCATTTCTCTGCTTCTCTAGATGTGAGAATAGCGATTTATAACTTGTTGAGGACTGGAAGGAAAATGTATCAACCCAGAAAATTTCATTGTCTTCACAACTTTACCTTATATACTTCTTTATCTCTAAGAAGTAATCTTCCCCTTATAAAATCTCATTATGTTATGCAATTGTTTTTGAACATCTACTAGTTGGAGGTTTTTTCAGTATTTTCCAGGATCTTCTCACATAGAAATGTAATATTACTGATAAGTTTTATTTCTGATACAGGGTGGAATCTCTGATGTTCTAGTGAGTTCAGAAATAATGATTTTTACTCAGGTCTCCTGCTGAGGTGACACCTTCATCTGCTATCATTTCTGAAAAAGTTCAGTGGTTAGACCAGGATGTCCTGCTTAGTTCTGTTGAATTCTCTAGGGCAATTTCAGACCTGTTTCTGCAGGTGAGCAGCAACAATTCTGATCCTGAGGATAAGTTTCAAAACATGAAAGAACTTTTGAACTTTCTCCCAGAACCAGGAGTTTTTAGAAGATGCCTCTCTGCACCATACTCATAAATCTACACTCATTCTTTACTTATAAATTTGTCAGATGTCTCATAGAGACACTACATCTCACAAAACACTCTCAGAAAAGCAAATCCTTTCTAAGGATTGCTAATTCTAAGGGTTACTGCAGCGTTTTTATCTTTTCCCGTCAGGGCAAGTCTCTTCAGATCTGAGGTATAAGCCATGCAAAAATAGCATCACTGCTAGTAAATGTCAGATCACAGAGGAGAATGCAGTATTGCAATTTTTTTGGAATCTCATGGGGTTTTTTATCTTTTTATGGAATAAAAATGCACCTGAAATTTTTATGCTGAGGAGTTGTATTATTTCTCTATTACTTTTAGAGCAAGTTGCTGCCAATTTTTACAAGTAACTCACACAATTTTGTTTTGTCCTAAATAAGCAGGAAGGAGGCCATTGCTGTGTGAGATATTAATAAAATATAATCAGTGGATGATCTTCTAAACTGTTCCTATCATTATATAATTAACAGGCAAAGATGGTTGAACAGAGAACTAGTATAGCAAAGGTTGTTTTCTGGATACACACTTATTTCACACCATGAAAAACACAATTGGCAAGATCTATGCCTCCCAGTAAAGTGTTTTTTTCAAATGAGTTACCAAGATTGCTTTGACAAAGAGTGGAAAGAGAAAGGAAATTTCAAAAGGTGGTTCTTGCCATCTGAGACTCTGGTATTCAGAGACAGCCATTCATTCTTTTGAGATACCCATGAACTATAATTAGAAAAAAACAGGGGAAAAAATTGGATATCTAACTTTTTTGGGGCTCTGCATTACATATGCTGCATATATTGTTATTACCTTCTCATATACAGCCTATTAATAAAGGCAACACATCATTTAAGCAATATGACTCTTATAATGTCTGATTTATACAGACAATTGCAAAGATTTTTCACCTCTCAAAATGATCCTAGAAATATTTTACAGTGACATCAAGTGCAGTCACAAGCTACCTACATTGACATACACAGTTAGACTTTAGCAGACATTAACAAAGTTGTAGCTCTGCTGAATTCAGTTTAATGCATGTCTTTTATCATTCCTGTAATCTCATCCTTTGCACAAACATTTCTTTCTCTATTAAAAGATGGGGTTTTTACAGTTATTTACAGAACAAATCTGTTCTTGAAAGGAAGACCAGAACAGATTTTATCTCGTGGTTTTCCATTGGAAAATGACTCCCCAGTTGTAAAGAATCATTCCTGAAAGTCACTGCTATAATAAGTTCAAAATTATATGAAGAATATACAAAACAATCTCTTCTCCCAAGTAACAAGTGGTGAGACAAGAGGAAATGCTTTCAAGTTGCACCAGGGGAGGTTTAGGTCTGGATATTAGGAAACATTTCCTCACTGAAAGGCTTGTCAAGATTTGGAACAGGTTGCCCAAGGAAGAGGTTGAGTCACTATCCCTGGATGTATTTAATGTATATGTGGTGTAGATGTGGCACTTAGGGACAGAGTCCTTGGTTACTGTTTGGACTTGGTGATGTCAAAGGTCTTTTCCAACATAAATGGTTCCATGACTAGATTCCTCAAATTTAAGATAGAAAACATTAGAACAAATCAGAAAATTTATCTATGATTTCTAGCGCAAGACAATTTATTTCCTTCTCATGTTCTTCTACATGCATTCCAGCACCATTGAGGTAGGCAATTTTCTCTTAAATTTTCAAAGACACAAAGAATTTCCAGATGACAATAGGCTTATTGTGAATGAAGTCCAAATATAAAACCAGTGGGAAAGTTGCAATCAAAAAACAACCAGACATGATTACATTATGATCCCGCAGTTAATGATGCACTGATCCATGGTGTCCCAGCTAAGGATATTTCCACAGATGTTTTGAGCAATGAGCAGAAATCTCCACTGGGGCTCTGGAGGCGAGTGTGCAGGTTGCCACATGGACGTCTTCAACCAGTAGACAAGTCCTCAGAGGCTTTGCCCCCCTCCCTGCAACTCTGGCCACTTCATCTATTCTTCTATGAACCTTTCTTCATCTCTTGCTCCCTGTAGTCTTACTATTGCTTTTACAAGCAGTAATTTCTGTTGACTGCATTTACACATGAGTTATAATCTCCAACACTAATTAGGTTCTGCATAATCATGACAGATCTGAATTCTAGTGAAATGGTTCCATCCAGCTTTCTCAAACATTGACTTGGATGCACATCTATTATTTTCCAGATCACACTATTTATGAATCATCTATTACTGTAAATGACAGAAAGGAAAAAAAAAAAAAAGTGCAGTTGCAGAAAACTATTATTTTATAAACTCTTCTCCTGACTGAATTTACAGCAAGAAAATGTCTTGCCAAAAGTGTTTAACCAGGGAATCTATAAAAGCATTAGGAGCCAATTTTATCTATATATGTAATAACTCCTATATTGTCTGACATATCTTAACATCACCTCTTATGTCAAATGGACCTTTAGCTATACTGCACTATACCTAAAGGTTCACTAGATCACCTTTAATGCAGGACTCTAGTTTCAAAAGCATTCCATTTGAGTGGAACATCTCCTTTCAATATCTGATTTTGTTTGATACATTTTACTGTGTTAAAAGATTTGATTTTTTCCAATATCATTATCGTATGAGAACTAGACAACTGTTCAGACATAAAGCAAAAAAATGGATTTCTCTGCCATACTAATATAGAACCTTCAATAGTCACTGAAGATGAAGATTTTTAAACTGTTATATTACTTATCTCAAAACAAGCAGATAAAAAACTCAAGCACCACTAAAATTTTTGACAAATGCAGAAAAAAACCCCCAGCAGCATTCATAATATTTATTTTTGCTTGTTTGTTTTTAATTAGCAAAAGAACATTTTAAACTATACATGCACTTGTAAATAAAAGAACCTCTAACTACAGAGTACATTTCATCTGTGGTACATTTTTCTGCTAATGTGGCAAACACTAGATTCAGAAAATAGCAGACAGCTTGATTTTACTTGTAGTGAAACAGATATAAGATGTTAATTTGATGAATAAGAAACACCCTCCCTATGCACCAGTTGATTATGCAGCAAAGGAGGTTTGTAATTACTTTGTAGAGATGTCCTTCAGTAAAATAAATTAAAAGAAAAAAAAGGTGTTGTATCAAATTTTAAATTCAGATAAGTAACAATACTTCCCAATATAGTCAGAAAAATGAGGGTTACTTTCAGATTACTTTTATTTTTAATTTCCAATTTTTAAAAAATTGTGTCTCTACAACACCTTCATTAAACTTGTTTTGTTACTGAAAAATACTCTAAAAAGCCCCACAGCTCCCCTCCAGGCTTCATCATCCTCCCTCACCCCCAACAGTTACAGCCAGCCAAATATGCATCCATTTTCCAGTTTGTTATCCATGGGTATTTTTTTGTTATTGGATACAAATCTCTAATAGAAAACAGACATATATACTGTTAAAACTTTTCACATGCTAATAAACATAATTCAAGCTGCCATTACATCACTTCCCAACAATATAAACATTTCTTATTTCAAGGAACAGGGTCTGGCACACTACTCACACTAAATCCTCTCCACTCTACAAGCAGACTCATTCATGTGAAGCAGTAAGGCATAAATCAGGATTAGTAGCGTCCAAACCAGTAAGTGCATGACACTGGTTAAGGCTGATGATTGCTGTTTAAAGGGTAAACTATTCTACCACACCTTTTTGTCTAAAAGATTTGTTCCTGGACAACATCTAAATGAAATTTTCATGGTAATTGGGAAAAATTCCCAAGTCTTTGCAGAAAATATGTATCAGGAAATGACCACCTGACAAGAAAGAAGGCTCTGAATCCTTGAAATGCACCAAACACTAAGATCATGGAGGGCTTGCCTTTGCATTACTTTAGTTGATAGTCCTTTGAAACAGTGAGACCAAAATGTGGATCATGGTCACTCATCTACAGCATCTCTAGCTGTCCAGTGGGGGAACAGCTACTGCAGGTTTGACAGAAGGCCAGCCCCACACCAAACCACCAGAGCAGGCTTATACCCTGGCAGTCAGTACTATAAAAGGAAAAAAACCCTCCAAATGAGCAATTTTTTTCAGCCAAAGAGAACATTTTGCTAAACTGGACAAAAAGTGTTGAGGGTCTCTGTTTCATAAAGCAATTGGAAACTTTCATTCTGGATCAGCAAAAATTATATGTTGAATGTGTTTGGGTTCATACACCTAACCAAAAAATCAGTTGTTTGCACAGCTGCATACTAGGAGGACTAGAAGTGTTGCTGGCATATTCAAAGAACATTGTGTATACCTTCACCCTTTACCCTTTTTGCATCTCAGCCAAACCTTCTCCACCACCCCCAAGATATCACACTTTGCCCAGAATCTGTTCCTTGCTGTAGGTGATCATATATAGGTATTTGGACTTTTGTGTTTATGAGCTCATATGTTATTAGCAGTAATAGTGATTATCATTATAACACACAAAATGTCTGTTTCCAGTGCCCCATTGTTCTAGGTGCCAATCCTTTACAAAAATAGTCGCCCACTCTTGTTCTTTGTCCATGTCCTTCCCATCATGTCTCCTTTACTGACTTCTCAATATCTTTATTTCACCACTGCAAAACAGGAGCAGTAATATGGCCCTCATGCATACATCTTTTCCTGTGCAAACTGTAAACCTAGAGTAACTCTGTATGTATTAAACCAGTCCACGCCTTTTTCAAAGTGTTCACACTGTCTAAACCAACTGAACTCTTAGTGCAATGTCTACTTCTAAGAAACATTTCTCATATAAGATTTTAATATGCCTTAAAGCTGTGATTTTTTTCCACTGGAACAGAATAACTTCAGTAGAGAGGCACTCCAGTTGGGAACCACCACTCTCCAAAAATAAAATAAAAAAAAAAAAAAGGAGATTTTGAGACTCACCAACTGTCTCAAGGCAAATGCCAGCTCACCAACGTACTTCATACTCAAAACACTGCTTGCTTTATTCTTCTGAGATTCAATATTCTAACAAAAGGTGCATTTCAGGAAAAACTTTTCTCACGTTTACTCTTAAATCATAATAGTTTCATCAACACTGGTGCTCTGGTAGACTAGGTGTTGACAAATCACAGTTAGACATGATAAGAATATTTTCAAGTTCCTTTGAAATTAAATAAATCACTCATTAGTATTCTTCCAGATCAAGACAAAAGAGGAGTATTTGAAAGGGGAAAGAAAATATAATGCAGACCAATAACAAACAATATTTAGTGATAAACAAGAGAGAATGAGTTCATGTGCAATACTCTGATAATTATAATTACCTTCCTATGATTAATTTAGAAAATTAATCAGATTTTACATTGCCAAAACATATTTTGAACATAAACTTTCACTGAATTGATCCAAGAAGCCATGCTTTTCATGTAGGAGCAGATCATCAGAAGAGTTAAACAAAAGCCTTCAGGTGGAGAAAATATTTTTTCCCACACTCCTGCAGGGAGAAGCAAGCAGCCCTACCACAGCTGTCAGTGTAGTACTTTGCGTGGTTTCACTGAACACCTTCATGCCATATGAAGGCAGAAAATTATATTAGCCTCCAGGATGATTAGCAACAAATTTGCTTCATTTAGGTCTTCCCTACTCTGATCTGACATCTGCACAGAAAATTGTGTGCCCCCAGAGTTGATTTAGTGAGATATATAATTTCCATCTACATTGTAAGCAACCAGTAGGAAAGTTTGAGGATCCATGTAACATCATCATCATCATACAAGGAGTGCCTAACCAACCAATCACACTGGCAGTGATACCAGTATGGGCCTATTTGCAGAAAAGATTCACTAAAGAATTAAGTGACCTGGGGTCTACACAGCCCTAGTATCTATCAGCCTCAGGCCAAACTATGGTAAAGATTGTGCTCTGCCCTGTCTTTTGAAGCCATGCCTCTGTGAAAGCATGCATGAGCCTTGGAACTAAGAAAATAGTATATTAAAATCTCAGATCCTAGTCTTTTCGACCTTTGGAAGTGGTTTTATTAAAATCTTCGTCAATGACCTGGAAATGGAAGAGAGAATTGAAGTTGCAAAGTCCACAGGTAATGAATGATTGGAGTAGTCAAATAATGAGGAACTTCAGAAAACATCACAGGATTCAGAGACAGGGCAAAAAGACAGCAGAGGCATCTAATTGTAGATGCAGCCAACATAAGACAATTAGGAGAAATAGCCTTGAAACATATACCTAGTGTTAAACTTGGAGTTTTGACTAGAGAAGAGTACTGGTTCATCGCCGACAGTTGTCCAAACTAATCTCATGTTTGAAAAGGAAAACTCATGGGCAGCATGTGGGAACTTTATGTAACCATGAAAGCTGTGAATAAACTGGATATCCAGCTGTTCACCAAAACCTGCAACAAAAGAACTGAGGGACAGTGTCACAAGTAGGCAGAAAACAGGTAGAAGTCTTTGCTTTGTTGGTGATTCAGGAGTTTATTACCAGAGGAAGTGGAGGAATAGATTTGAATGGTACCACATTCAAAAAAAAACATTGTACAAATTAATGGATAATGTATTTGGAAATGGATTTTGAAAGCATAAGAATTTAGGAAATTTACACTCTAATAAAAAATTAGATGCTGAAGGGAATGTCAAGAATGGATGACAAGAAGTGGCCGGTTTTTGTGGTTTTTTCTCTCCCCATTGTGATCTCCAGGTCCTATTTCCAGAAACCCAATAAGAGTAGATGGAGCATTTGTCTGGGCCAGTGGGGCCCTTCTCACATTCTTAATTCTTGTATCCATGAGCAGCTAAATGGAAATAGGTTTCAAGAGTCATTGGGAAAGCAACCATGATCTCCTTCAAATTAAGGTTCCTATGGCCTGTAGTACAGCTGATTCTGCACTGCAATTTTGATGCTAAAATACAGATGTTTTGTGCCTTCTCTGAAACTTGAGAATATCAGGGATCAACCACAAATTTACCTCTTTCAAGACTGTGTACTGAAAGCAAGATTAAGTTCTACTATTTCACTGACATACATGGAATTACACCAAAGATTAACTCTGCCTCTCAGTGTTTCCATTAAAAAAAAATAAAACAAAACTATTTTTAAGGCAAAAAATTAACAACCTATTTACATATATAATAAAAAATGTACTGTATGTATACATGCCTAAAAATATATATATATTGATTGCACCATCTAATATCTCTTCTTTTTAGTCAGGTCTCAGGTCTTATTCCTACTGAATGTGCAACTCTTCCACAAGGAGATTAGGTATTATTTCCTTCTGTCTGCCTGCTGCTGCCTGTTTTTCCTCCTTCCTTTGAAACTTTTCATAGTGATCAGTTTCAGCCCTCCAGAATCCTCACACAAACCTGCTGGACACTCACAACATTGTGTCAAAGTTCCCTTCACCTGCAGTGCCACAGCATCCAAGAGTCTCCATCTGTTCCCAGCTTTTTTTGTCAGCTGCCTGCATGTAACTGCTTCTTATTCTTCCTGGATTAAAATCCTCCCAGCATCTTTTTTGTTTAGTTGGTTTTATTGCTGGGTTTTAAAATTTATTCCATGATCTTGTCTTTCTTAAGTACTAGTCTGTAAATGCTGTTTGGAACCAGTGCTTACAGCATCCAAAAGAACTCCACCTTCTCCAGTATGTAACCACATCTCCCCAGTAAAAGAAGGTATCCCACTGAAGGTATTCCATTCATGTAAACAAAATAATTTTTCATGACATTCAATGTAAAAAATTCAATAAATTCCTAATGAGGCAGAAGGCAATAGAAAATTCAGAATTTAGTAATGGAAGCTACATTTCCTAAGGATTGTTCTGTCATTCACTTCTGAATGACTGAAATGCATCCTTGCTCTTGAAGTGCCTTCTGGGCATCTCAGATAGTCCCTAAAATCTGCCATCCAGCCTTCATAGCAGATCTTTTTTCCTTGACAGACTGGAGCAAATTTTACCAAGTCAAAATTTTACCTGATAGGAATATGCAAACACATAAATGCCCAGTAAGAGTTTGTGAATCTCTAAAGGAGAATGCTATTTTAAATACTAAGAAAAATAAAATACTGGTATCAGGAATATAGAAGTTTTATGTTTATGTTATGAGGAATAAATAATAAAAAACTGTTTTTATACATAGAAATGCCCCTTCTGATATGCCCATGTTAGACTTTTGTAGTGATATATGATTTATGAAGCTGCATACCAGAACAATGACAAAACCAAACATCGTATGATATGGAATTCAGAAATAACAACTTGAAAATTAATTTCCAGACCTGAGCCTGGTTGCCACTGACTGGAAATTAATTTTCAAGTTGTTATTTCTTTCTCATAAACAGATTGATAGACAGTTGAATTATCCTTGCAGAGTTATCCAGTGATAATAAAAATAAGTGGATCAAACAATTCTTTCCTTACTACAGCAGACAAAAATTTATTATGAACCTGAATTCCATGTGGGACTAAATCCAGCCCTAGAAATAATAACACGTAAGCTGCTCAAATTACATTTTGCTAAGGATTCAGAGTACAAATTACCCAATTCAGATACAGAAATGTAAAAATAAAGTCTAGAAAGAGATTTATTGTGAATTCATTTAACGCTACCAGGAAAATAAAATTGATTAACTGTCCAATGTAAATCTGCCAACCTTCAGGCCCTCAGGCAGTCATCAGTACAGATTCCTGACATTTATATCATACACTGACATAAGAATTATATGTATACTAAATCAGAGAGGTACACAATGCTTGGAATTTTTTAGCTATGACTCATATTGTCATGTGAGTCCATCCTTTTTTTACTCATGGATTATACATGAGAATGAGAGGTACCTGTTTTGAAAGTCAGATTCCATTGATACATGAAATATCTGTTACGGAGAAAGGATAGGCATAATCACTATTGATGTGTTTCTGCAAACATCGTATAGCCTGAATTTTATTAATTTAAAATTGAATTAAATACCCTCAAATATCTCTTGTCCTACCTGGTCAAGAAACACTGAAGGAAATGGTGAGGCAGCTGTCATTATCCAATAGCAAAAATGTGTCTAAAAAGGATTTATGTTAGAGAAATTACCAGAGAGCAACCTGAGCATTTATCCGTGAAACAATATATTATGCCATTATCCATTGTTCTGTATACCAAAATTTAGGTGAATTTGGTCTGATATTCATTGTCCTAAACACTGTGGTAAATCTGTCTTAAAGAGGTCAAAATGTGATCATATGCCCGTATGCAGATCATATTATGCAGAAACTTTCTGGAATAAGAAAGTAAATGGACTGTTCATGGAACAAAGGCTGAGGGGTTTCCCAGGGATAGCTTTCCACAAGATGCAGCAATTCTTAGCCATGATGGAAGGATCAAGATGAGTCCCTAAGCTGACTGGTAAAACCCTCCAAGCTTTGCTGCACTATGTCTTACATATCCAGTATTTGGAATGTTTGTTTCAGTGCCTAGCTCTGAAGTCTGTAAACAAAACACTGTTCCGTGTGCCAAGAAATAAAAGTGGAAAAAAAATTAAGAGCAATTGAATAAGTAAATTACTGCAGGATTCTGAGTGTGGAAAAAGAGACAATATGTATGTAATTGCTTCAATGTACCATGTAATTAGCATACACTGAGTATCAGTAATTGCTTGTCAGTTCAAAGCAGAAACATTTTCTATAATGCTGTCTGCTTTTCAAAGTGAAGAATATATTTCACCAAGAGACAGCTTTTCCAAAATGAAAAAAAATATTTTTATAAAAGTAATAAAACATCTTTCAGATTGCTGCATTTTAATTGGCTACTCTTTGTCATTTTTTTTTCCAAAATTAGCTACCTCAAAGCTAGGAAAAAAATAAACTTTTTAGTTCCACACTAAAACAGAGATCCATTTCAGATATAATACTGAAGTGTTTAATTTCAGATGAATAAAGGAAATGTTTCTTATTTGTTGCCCTTACCTTAAAAATTTGCCTAGAGTAGTTACAATGACTTCTCACTAAGAACCGCTAGATATCTCTTTCAGCATGTAGAAGATAAGCAAAATTTTTCTTGTGCTTAAAACAAACCCCAAACATATTCTTCAGTCAGAAACAATGCATTATGAGAGTGAAAGAGACCCAGAAGGACCTGAGTCTAGCTGGAGACAATGACAGATTTTCCTCACAAGTCAATGAGCACAGATGAGTAACAAATAAATAGCATTTTTCTTGCTAATATCTTGGGCTTAAAGGACTGAAAATTTTTTCAGCTGTAAAAGAGAGGAACTTGATATTAGTCCGAAAGTTGCGAGAGAGATAAAGTAAAAGAGAAGAAACTCCCTGAGATAACATGGAATTAGCTGAAAAAGAAAAAAAAAAAACAACTGAAGAGGGGCATATTAAACCAAATACACACAAAGACTGGGTTTTTGCAAGTCGTTCTTGCATAAATTGAGCCAAGAGATGGTTTTACATGGATCTTGAGAACCTCAGAGTACCATTTCCAAACTGAAGAGTTGAAAGATGAGACAAACAAGTGTAGCAGAGATTAGACAGGAAGAGACAGCATTGATGTCTTTGCAAACTAAGTTCAGGAATAACTGACTCTGACCTTAAAAAACTGAGATACAAAGAACTTTGAAGAAGAATCTTGTCTAAGATTTAGCAAAAGAGACTAGGACCAGATAAATAAATAAATAAATAATTCTTTATCAATAATGAACTTTTGCAGGATACACAGCGAACCCATAAGGGTATCCTGTCCTGATTTGCAACTTTTATTCCAGAGCCCAGTTGTGGAATAGGTTGATGTAATCAGGCATCAGCCCGAGGCCTAAACTTGAAAGGAAATATATGATATGGAGAATCAATTCTGCCAAACTCTACAAAGGGAATCTTCTTAATTCAGGACTGAAGGACTATCCAATTCTAATAGATAAAATAAAGTAATTAGAGTCTTCTTGCCAACATATTTTCTCTATCATCAATTTTATCTTTCTTGAGAAAGAATGCAAGTCTTTGGAGAAAACGTATGAGCCTGAGAATATTGGGACTCCTTGTTTACATTACTTTGTTGGAAACTAATAGTATATATTTTGCCGTTTCTTTTATTACTTCAAGATGGGGTAGTATTGTACAGTTTATAAGCAGCAAGTTTTGTGCACTTATTGAAAAGGCCTGTTTGCCTAAATATTTAAAGTATATCAGGTTTGGAGAAAAATACTCAATAAATAAATAAATATAAGGAGATGGAAGTAGGCAAAAACTTATGACATAGGTTTGCCTAAGGTAAAATACGTAATACTAGTTGATGTCTTTGTTTTGATGAAATAATTGATTGTCTAAGCAAAGACAAAAATATCGACCTCATTTTCTGGTCTCTGGCACCTGATATTAATTACTACAGGAAGTCATTAGTTAAAATGAAGATTAGTAGGTTCTCTGATGAGAAATGGACTGATAAGGGGAACATGAAAAAAGTAATTCTGAATCCTGCAGGAGGAGCTTACCAGGAATTTACCATTAGGAATGGATTGAGGAATATCACGAAACTTTGGTATTAATGATGTTGCCTCAAAGACAATAGCAACAAGCTCATGATTTGCAGGAAGTGTCACCAGTCTGGAGGAGGCAAGGGATATCATGAGCTGGAAGGACCTGAGTAGAAAATGGGATGAAAACACACATTGGCTCTGCCATCCTGGCCTATATCAAAGAGTAGGGCCAGCAGGACAAGGACAATTGTTCTTCTGTGCTTTGTATTGGTGAGGCTGCACCTTGAATCCTGTGTCCAGTCCTGGGCCCCTCAGTTCAGGAGGGACACTGGGGTTCTGAAGCATGCCCAGAGAAGGAGCAAGGGAGCTGGTGAAGGGTACAGAAAGCAAGCCATATGAAGAGCAGTCATATGAAGGAGGTGATTTGGCCTGGAGAAAAGGAGGCTCAAGGGTGACCTTATTGGCCTCTACAATCACCTGAAAGGAGAGTGTAGCCAGATGGAGATTGGGCTCTCCTCCCAGGCAGCAAGTGACAGGACCGGAGGACATAGCCTGAAACTGAACCAAGGGAGGTTGAGGTTGGACATTAGGAAGAATTTCTTCACTGACAGGATTGTTAAGAATTGGAGCAAGCTGCCCAGGGAAGCCACGGAATCACAGTCTCTGGGAAGGTTCCAGAAATTACTGGATGTGGCACTTAGTGCTATGGTTTAGTTGACCAGGTGCTATTCAGTAAAAAGTTGGACTCATTGATCTTGGAAGTCTTTTCCAACCTTAATTATTGCATAATTCTATGTGTTTCAGTCAGGTTAATGCAAGAGCAAATAAGAATTTATCCTGTAAATTGGATAATCATGAATTAAAAGTGACTATAGAGAATAAGGACCATGTAATACTGATTGACTGCAGAATGAGAGGAGTCTTCTATTCGTGTTATAGTGCTGTTGCAGATGGGAAACCAGCACATGCCCTGATTCATTGCCACAGGAACGCACCCCCAAAAAGAGCTGTTTCTTATTTTAGCATGAACATACAGTTGTTTTATTTCTGATGAATCAAGAAGATATTCCTAGCAACCTGTTCCCTAACCTGTATAAGCAAAAAGGCTAATTGTTAATATGGAGTTATCTGTTTCTTGCTAAGGAGATTAATATGTATTGCTCAAAATCAAACTGATTTTTGAATTTTGCCTTCAAAATGTCGCCATTTTCATTGCCAGTTATCTAATTGCCATAACCATGGCAAAAGTCAAAAAAGAGCATTTTTTTAAAGTTACTAGTGTTTTGATAAAATATGTTACATTTTTATATTATTTTAAAGTTATGGTACTGATTGTAACAAAGTAAATACATAAATCCTTAGATCTGTACTGCATAAATGAGATGAAATAGGGAAACCCAAAGATCATTTACTTACATAGCCTGTCAGAAAAAAGGTAAGGAAGTTATGATTCCTTTCTGCACACATTTGGACAAAGACAAGAATGGCAGACAGGAGTGAAAAGGTCTTCTGAGAACAGTAATTAAAACATGCAGGCAGACATTAGCAATGGGTGTTTTTCTACTACAAATAAGGAAAATGTAATTTTTCATATGCACATTTCATATTTCATGATATTTCATATTCTGAAATATCATTCCTGTGACTGTAGTGGAGGAAAGAAACCTAGTTAATTTTAAAGATTAATTTTACTAAATTTCTGAAAAGGATTACTGGAAATGTCCATCTTAATACAAATAGGATGGGATTTGATAATATGATCTCTTGTAGTTCTGTGTTCTTGTATTTTTCATTTAAGTGTTTAAAATTCCTGTATTTTTCTTCTCTTTAGACTTACTGGTGACAGGGTTTGCTAAAAATAATAGAGAGCAGAGATCGCATTGAACAGGACTTCACTGAACAGCATGGTGTGAGTGGGTGTCTGTCCATGTGCACAGAATCATAGGTACATCTACAAGTTTTATCTATACATATTGATAAATTATACCATAATTTGGCTTAAATAATGCATTAACAAATAGGTATTAATATTAACTTGGCAATTCAGATGATACTTAAAACACATTCTTCATTATGGCATTTCTGGTAAAAATACTATTACTCATGATATTATATAATATACCTCATATTTCTGCTATTCACGTAGGTATCATGCCTAAAGTCTTAAAGGTAATTTGGACATTAAATCCAGCTGCATGCTTGTCTTGTTATTAAACTATGGGAAACCATTGGGAACATAAACATGCAATTATAGATGAAAGAGCTCTTAGGTCATCTTGTCCTATCCTGGCCAATGTATGACTCTTCCCTTTAATACATGCCTGAACCCTTCAGATGGGATCATATTTTACATAACTTAGATGATAGGTCTTACACCACTTCCTTTAAAATATTATTTTTATATTCTCTATATTTTTATGTCCATGTGATTTTGAAATCATATCTTTGAAAACAAATGTATATGGTAGAGTTATCTGATCTGCTAGCACTGGAATGCTGGCATTATTCCTTATTTATGAGTAATATTTTTGGATGCAAAGATTAAGTAATACTAAAAAGTAAACAAAAGGAAAGGAAAACAGGAATTCTCTAAAGAAGTTTTTTTGTTTGTTTTTGTTTTTGTTTTTGTGACAGCAGTCCTCCTTAGTTAGAAGCAACCCAGCAATTCTAGAAAGTCATTCAACTGTTCTGCACTTTTCTCCATGCTCTAGACCTCAATGCATATCTCAGGAGTTTATAACAAAATTACAGAGTGCAATAAAATATTAAATGCTACACCAGGAGACAGAAAAGTCATGGGTATCCTCAGTGTCAAAAGCTCTTGGAGTAAGGTAGTGTACATAAAATTCACGGGTCTCAAGAACCAGGCCCACACCCATGCAAAAAGCAAGACAGTCTACATCCCCCTCTCAAAATCTTCCATGAACATTTCCTCAAAATTCTTGACATCTTTATTTCATTCCTCCCCTAGATTCAAGTCCTCATTTTTATGCTCAACATCAGAATTGTTTACTTCATCATCTCCCCAAAGACCTGTACAAATATCTTTCCTGCTTTCAGCTGCATTTCCAGTCCTCTGACATCCCAACATCCTATCCTCTTAATTTCCTGCAACAAATTTTATATTCCATGTATTGCTGGCATGGTTTCCATTTCAGTCTTGTTAATTTTCACCATAAACAAGGCAAAACTACACATAGGTCTGTGAATTTGTCTCTACAGGTTCTCATTTCTCTAAACTGTCATGTATGCTAATTTCCCATTTCCTTCACCCTTACAGCTTCCTGCCCCAGGCAATGGTTCACTGTTACAATTGTTTTATTGGCAAACCCACATTAAGATTTTTTTAATCATGATTCATCTTTGTAATCAAATTGAAAACATAGATGAATGAAAAGTGTCAGCGAAGCAAAAAAGGAGCTGAGGGGGTTTCCAAGGATTAGGGGATTTGAACAAGTTGTTCATCACCAGGAAAACTGCAACATTTTGCTAGAGCTTCCTTCTAGCACAAATCTGCAGGAAAATAGCCTATAACACAAGCAAGAGCCCACTAAGATTCTCTTCGAAGAATAGACATCCAAAAGACTGACCAAGCCATGTTTATTATGCAGGAGTATAGTTCCATACATTGTCAAGATGGAATTGAACTGCTTTTATAGTTTAACTCTTACACTCACCATATTTTGAAAATACAACAAATCTGGCACAACAAAGGCATCCATGCTGCACTTTGGGGAGATTATTTCTTTGTTACTCATATCAACCTCCAGCTCACCAAGGTCCAGGAATCCTATGAGGGGCCCTGAGCTTTATTTGTCCAAGGATAAGATAGACCCACTCCCATATATTTCATCCTCACAACAATATCACTCCCTACCTATTTCTTTGTTCACCGGATAGGAGCATCTAGCTTAAGCTTCACTGTAAAATAAATTTATTTCTAAATATATTGCTATTTTTTTTAAAATGAACAGACATACAGAAATTTAGTAATGAAAAGAATGACATTTCCAGGAAATTAGGGTTATTAGGAAATTAGGGAATTTAGAACTGTCTTGGGTTATGTAACCAAAAAAATGTGTATTCTATTTCATCTACTGAAAGCTGTTGGGGAGATGTTTTTTCCTTATCTCTTGTAACTCCAGGTGGGAGGAGAGCGGATGCCTCCTGATAATGGCCCAGCCATTAAACCCAGGTGGGGCACTATTTCTTATCTCTTTCACCACCCCTCCATCCTCCAGGGGGACATCTCCTGATAATGGGCCATTAGGGCCCACCAATGACACGACACATTCCATCATCCCATTGAGAGATGCTCCACCCAGTGGGGGAGGAGCCAGCTGTTCCCAGCTAGATAAAAACTGGGACTGAAGGACACAGGGGATCTGTTTTTTCTACTGGATTCCCAGAGGAAGACCGGACCCATCTTGTCACCACTGGACTTTCGACAGGACCATCTCTATTCCACAGAACCACATCTGTTACTCCAGGAGGACGTATTTGGGTGCAACAGGATGTCAGATCATATCCCTGACTCTGTCAGGGGTTTTTTCAGGATTTTTGTTTGCTTGCTTGCTTGGTTTTTTGTGCTACTACATTTGTATTTACTTTTTTTTTTTTTTTTTTTTTTTTTTTTTTTTTTTTTTTTTTTAATATTCCTAGTAAAGAACTGTTACTCCTATTCCCATATCTTTGCCTGAAAGCCCCTAATAGCAAAATTATAATAATTTGGGGGAACGGGGGTTTACATTCTCCATTCCAAGGAAAGCACTAGTTTTCCCTGGCAGACAACTTTCAAAACCAAGAAAAGAACCTAGTTAACATGATACATATATACACACATTGACATAGCTTTTACAGATACAGAATATATTATCTGTTATCTTCCTCCTAACACCTAAAATTTTGCCATTCAGATTTGAAAGAGACAGCCAGTATGGAGCATTTTCCAAAGAGTAACTTTTCAAACTCTGAAAATATTAGCATACTCAGCCAAATCATGACCAGCTCAGCTCCCCTTTCACCTTTCCTTGCCTCACACCCCACCAAACCAACACCCCTGGATGACACTCAAGGACCCCCTCTCTCCCACATCTTGCAAATCATAGCACAAGGTAACATCTGTGCCTCCATAATATACTATTCTTCTCTAGTTTATTCCTTTATGGGCTTTAAAACAAGGAAGTTCAACTTCACAAATTAATACTCTGTGAAATGAGAAGGCAGAGTGTTTATGTCTCAGCCCACTCAATTTAAACTTCCTGCTCAACCAGGAAAACAATGTCATCATAACTTACATTTATCCCTTTGCATATTTTATCTGCAAACATGACATCTACAGCTGAAGAGCCTATTTATCATTTATGCAGGGATAGTTTTCTATCACCCTGGTAACTTTGCTCTACTTGTTAAGATCTTTACTTTTATTTGTTTTTAGTGCAAAGAATTTCCTGGGTTTTTTTTCGAAAGCAGTAAATCCAGTGTCTTCCAGAAGTATTAGGAATCAGTGTACTCTGGTGTGGTCCTGCCCATTCACATTGCAATTAATTTTTAAATAAACAAGTGTTAAGTCTGCATCATTTAAAATTATGCAATTACACAGTATCAGCAGAGTACACTATTTTTAAAATCACTGTTGCAAATAAAATTGTGCTATTCTCATGGTGAGTGAAGGCCACAGATGTTATTTGTGTAAGTCTTGCATTTCAGTCGCACTGCATCATTACCCTTTTGTCAGAAAAGGAAACAAGGTGAGGACTTTTATTGATTCCACCCTACAATCATGTGATTATTATAACAATACTCAGCCTGTGTTTGGTTGTTTTATTGTTTTGGATTTTTCACATTTTTAGAATGATAAACATGAATTAGGCCTGAATCTGCAAAGAACTTAGCCTCTCAATAACAGATCTAATCAATGTAAATCAAGGTTCTCTACTGAGAATCTTTAATTGGTTCCTGAATACTCTGCTCTAATTTCAGATTGCTGTATTCAGAAATGGATTCATGATATGGATTTCTCAACCTTGATTTATGCTTTAGCAAAATAATTCATATATTCCCATGGTAATTTTACATAATAGTTAGACTCCTAAAACCACCACAACTCCCCCCAAAAAGTTTCCATCACTTCATAACTTGCAAAAATAGAATATGAACTAGAATAGAATAGAATAGAAAAAATATTAAGGTGTCTTTTGCTACATAATATTCTCTGCACAATTAACCATGAAACTTAGATACATTTAAAACAGTGCAAAAACGAAAAAAAAGTCTGAAAAGGGACAGAAAGATAACCTGTTAGAAAGAAGCCCCATTGGTACTTAATTACTTCAAGGGGAAAAAAATAAAAAAAAGTGTAACTGTTTCAAGCTCTCAAAGATTCAGCAATGTATGGAATTTAGCCTTTTTTTTTTTTTTTTTCTTTTTTCTTTTTTTTTTCTTTTTTTCACTGCCACACCACATCAATGTCTGCATCTGATAGATTCCTTGTATTTTTTCTCTGTTTCCCCCACTTTGAGACAGCACATTTCCTTCAGGACTTCAGTCTGCAGAAGACATGTAAATAAACATCATGGTTTCAAAAATTCCATTTAAAAAATTGAATGTTAGAGACGAGTAGGTTATACCAGCTCAAGAGCAGCTGGACACACTTAAACATAGGAACGTTTACCAGTGTTTTTAATACTTGCTCCAGTCGATGAACTATAAGTCACCAAAAGAGATTATCTGGAGAAATACTCAAAATAAAGTAATAAAACGTTCTTCTTTACTCAACACACAGCTTAAATATCTGGGGATTTTTGCCACACGACACTTAAAATGCTAAAAGATTACATGTTCAAAAGGTAAATTAGTGGAAGGAAAGCATACCATATTTTACACAACCTTTTCTATCTTAGGGAGTCCTATTGCCACAAATGATGTGAATAGGATAAAAAAATAAGAGCCACAATAAGAGTGCTGTAGGAAAGAAGCAGAGATTTTAGAGGAAATAACTTTAAAAATTGTACCATGAAAGAAGAGTAAGCAGCATGCTGATAAACAACAATATCTCAACAGAGAAACAGACACATCAATAACTAGTCAGTGTTTATTTCTTCACAATAACAATAGTAATTAAATTAGTGCAGAAGAATTGTTTCAGCAGATGCCAAATCTTTTAGAGTGCTCATGATTTTCAGCTGAAGTGTTGCCAAACAGAAGGAAGTTTCCGGGAACAGGAGTTCATTGTTAGCACTTAAATAAGTTGAAAATTATTCTCTTCTCTACAGAACACAAAGATAATAATTGTGTACTATGTAAACCATACCTTTTCCTGTGCACTAAACACCTAACCTGCCAAATAAGAAGGAGCAGGTTCTTGAATTGTATTCATTGTCTCTATCTGACAAAGTCTAGATTGTCTAATGAAGGGCTGAGCACTGAGTGAGTAAACCTCTTGGTCTGAGCTGATAGTGTATGTTTTTACTAGTATTAAAAAAAAAATTAAAAAACACATTTATTTTCTAGCAGTTTACATTAAGTTATTCCCCAGATAATATTTTTTTTCCTGAAAACTACAGTCAGTAAGAAGTAAATGAGAAGAACACCAGCAAGTGAATGGCTGAGCCTTCAGAACTTCAGGGGTGTATGTGTTTAAATTTTGAATGTATGAATCTGGACCTGGTGCAGTTTCTAATCCACTAATTAAAATTATAGACACAATTAAAGCATTAGACATACATCTTTTTTGAGGCTGTCATGCCACAGTCCTCCTCTTTCATCACTGTCACACCATCTTCCCCAGTATGGCTACACTGAATGTGATGGAACTTGTTTGTCATCATCTGCCAACCTGCCAAGATAAAATATCCCTTTCTGCTGACATGGCCAGACTTTGAAACCAACTCAAAACCTGAATCTCTGTTCAAGAAGGAGGATTTCCCACCTCCTGCAAAGGAAAGGCCATTCTGTGGGACAGCAGAGCACGTGTTAGCCAGTACACACCACACAAAATTGGACATCATCTGTGGTGTAAAGTTAGCTAAGCTCCTGGTGATGTTCCAAACACAACGCGAACCATAAATGATTTCCCAGCATATTTTGGTAAGAATTGAGTGCACTGGCAGAGTCGTTTATAGAGTCTTGTATTGTAATTATTATGACTGTAATTTCTAGTGTTCAAAAAAATGCTGCTTTGGCACAGTACTTAAACCCTACCAGCACATTAACTTTCATAGGAAAGCTAGTACTTCAATAAAAACATTCTTCGGGGTTAATTATACTATTTTACATGGGAATAGTGATTCAATTTTATAGAGAAATTAATCCACACTGAGAATCTGTTTTGGTATAGGTCTATTTATTTTTATATTACATGACTCCAAAAGTGTGCCTCAGATTCCACTGCTTGATCTACAATTAAAAAAAAAAAAAAAAAAAGGAGCTTATAATTTTATGGACGAAACTATGTACTAATATATGTCTTAGATGTTCATTTTGGGCTGAAGGTCAAATACTGTTGTATCAATAACGACATTTCCCAGGAAACCAAGAGACCTTAGTTTTCCCAAGGCAGATTTAAGCTGTAAAATTCATAAAGACCGAGTTCAGTGAGGATGTGTGTGTGTGTGTCTGTGTGTGCGCACTGGTTCCAGAAGTATAAGCCTGACCTGTTCCAGACTGACAGAAGAGTCTCAAGCTAACACACTGGCTTCAGTGTTACTATAAAGTCAAATCCAAACTACTGCAGATTTTTTAAGAGAAATCTAAGCCTAGTAATCTACTTCAGGCTTGTTTGTAATCACTCACCCTGCAACTGTAAACTATCTCAACAAATTAAAATATCATTTTCATACCCCAAGTCGTTGTGATCTAAGTATTACTGAAATACAAATGTCTGACCAACTCCACACCATGATTGATGAGCTTCTTTAGCACCTTCTGTCTCAGAGCAAATCGGAGGGAAATGTGATGCTGGTCCTGTCCCCTCTTCCATTCAGTAACTCAGTGAGAGACTGCATGGCCGAAGATCCTGTCCCCCTCTGAAGTCTGGGCCTCTTGGAGGGAAACCCTATAACATAAGGTGCTACAAAATACAGCAACCTTCAGCACATCACAGAGATATTTAAGGGAAAAAAACCCCATAAAATTAAATGAATGCCATTCATTAGTAAATGCAGTGTATTAATTCCTAGCAATAACATAACCGCTGAAAGAAAATCAGAGCAATTCTGAGGATGAAGCAGAACTTAAAAGAGACAAAACAGCCACTGACATAAACTTTAGAACTATAAAGACATGAAGCAACATAGTTTCAAGTACAGTTGATGACTTAAGCTTTAGCTTTCATGTTTTTCAGATTCTGTGCTGCCTAGGTGTGTAGTTCTGAGCCTCACATTAAGTGCTAGTAAGCTCCCTTCACAGAGTAGGTAGATAGACCAAATCCTTTTCCTGCTGAAAACCAACTACAACTTTCAGGCCCAAAAGCACAAACAGCAGTGGACTGAAGGGAGAAACAAGAAGAATGGGACCTCACAACCTGAGGCTGTAAACTGGACAATTAAGCCCAACATGCAAACCCCACCTTGTGACCAGTGGCTCATTTTTGTGACCATTTTGGCTCCACTTTGGGTGTAGCCCTGGCCAGGCTCTTGTCCTGCCCAAGGTGTGTCCTTAAAGGCCTTTCAATAAATACTTACTTTATTCTCTTAGCTCTGTCCAGTCTCTGTTTCAGGTCAGCCTTCCTAAGGCATCACAGTTTCCACACAAGAATCATAAGGCATCTTTTTTATTTCTCCTCCAAAATCCAAAAGGAACGATTTCCACTTTGGAATTTGGACCAACAAAGCAGAACTCAAAAAATAGTTTGAGTTCTTTCAGATGGCACATGATGTTCTAAGTCCAGTAGAGATAAGGTCTGAGGGCACAGGTGAGTTAATTGGTGTATTATTACTGGGAAGATGCCAGGTGCCTACAGTTTGAAAACCATGGGTCAGCACTTAGAGTGTTCAGGAGTGGCTACAGCTACACATGTTTTAGGTATAGTGAATGTTTTAAATGAGATTAGCTTCCAGCATTTATTTGACTGCTAGGTGCTGCTTCAGTGATAGCACTGAATGGGTTTAGAGATGGGATGCACTCATTTACAAAGGGGTGGAATCTGGTGTTTGTTGCATAAGAGAGGATTGGAGATCTGGGGAAGGTGTTCACACCATTTAGCTTTAAGGGCTCAAATTATTATATAATCTCTTTAGGTTCTTTATGGTTAATAAAATGACAGTTTTCCAGTCAGGGAAATTAATTTTTATACATTGGACTCAATGATGTCAAAAGCCTTGTCCAACCTAATTGATTCTGTGATTCTCTGATGCTATGATGCAACCCATGGAAAGTCTCCCTCACCTACACATAAACTTCTTGAGTTTAAATTCATATTTTTAGGTTGAAGTTAAATAGTGCAATCATTATGATGGCATTTTGGAAATAAATGTTGATTCATACCAGAAAAATTGTCAGCCTCCAAGGGGATGCAGCAGCACAGTCGACCTGGGATCCAGGAAATATGGAATAGGAGAGGAGGAGGCTCTTTCATAACCCTGAACCTGAGGTGATGTCTACTGCAATATTACCTCTGCTACCATCCTCTGTTGAGGACCATAGCTCAAAGATGTTAACGGATTGGCAAAATTTTAGAGAAATGTTGTAAGAATGATTAAATTATTGAATAATATTTCCTCCAGGAAAAGAATAAATGAATGGATGTCATGCCTTTTAGTCAAGGATTATAAAAACTCTATTTGTCTTGCCATAAAAAATTAGTAATTGATATCACCACAGCCAGTAAATAAATACCCACATGGAAGCAAAATTTCAGCAATGAGCTTCATCTTCAGCCTAGCAGATGAAAGCATACATCCAGAGACAGTACCTGGAAGCTCATGTGTGACTAATTCAGGCAAGAAATAAGGGACAAGCTTTTAAGAGTGAAGTTTTTTTCATTGGAACAAATTACCTCAACTTGCAGTAAACTATCACTCTCTATGCCAGTTTCAAAATAAAGATTGAATTTTGGGTAAGTAAGAGTGTGAGAGAGAGACAGATGTAATTTAATTCCAGCACGATTTAATTTAGGAAGGTATTATGGTGAGTTTTATAAAAGAGATGAGTATTTGACGAGCCAAATACTCCCTTGTAGATTTGAGATCGATGGTTTTATGAAATAGTCTATTGGGCATTACTGCTACTCTGAAAAGATTTATCTTTTGAATAATTTCATGTCAAAAACATGACAGAAATTCCACAGATCCTGTTTATCTGCCAGGGCAGCGACTTCCTTCCCTTTTTCCTCAGCCTGCAGTGCAGGTACAATTGACAACAAGGTCACCCTCACACCAGTCTTCACTGCTTTGCAGCTTTATTTTTCACTTTTGCAAAACAGCTGTACTGCAGGGAGGTTCTTTCCCCGAATGCTGGCAACCACTGCATGCTTGCTGCTACTCCTGCAGCCCTGCAACCAAGTGTGAGGAGCAATCCCCATGGCTTCTCAGAACCTTTATTTCCTTGTCTAATTTAATTTCATCCCTCTCAAATCACAGCCTCACATTCTACTGAATGAGAGCCTCATACACAGATCTGTGGCATACATCCACTGTAGCGCTACTACCAGGAACATTTTGGTCATAAGTAAAACAGTTTTGGAAGCAAGGAACACCATTTGGTTGAAGCGTGCAGGGTTGTAGTATAAGAAAAAGCTTATTGTTCTGGGAAAAAAAAAAAAAAAAGAAAAGGTTAAAAATTAAGGGCTATAAAGAAAAGTCTAACACATTTATTGCCCTTTTTCTTGTATTAAAGTAGAAAACGATAAATTATTTATTTATTTATTTATTTATTTATTTATGCATTTATTTTTAAAATTCCTAAATCTACTACAAGAAACTTCCTATTCTGGAGCACAGGGTCATTTAGAGCCAGAAATACTAGGTCTGTTCCAGTGGATACCTTGATTCCCAGCTTTGCACCAAGATGTAATAATACCCATCTCAGACAAATTGCAAACTAGTGGTGGTTAACAAAAGTAAGGCTTGAATGTGGTAAAAAAGAAAATAAGAGAAAGGCCACCAGAGTTTAGGGGGAGAAGGATACTGGAAAATAAAACCACACAAATTAAAAAACCAACAGTGTATTCTGAAATACCTCTAAAACAGAGTCTAATGTAAATATATGATAGGCTATGTCATAAAAATGTTTTATTCTATTCATAACAAAGTACTGTCAAACACATTCTTGGCACTTCATAAATAATAAACAGTGATAACAAAACACTTCTGTAACTTCACCACATATAAGCAATGCAGCCAGTACAACCTAATGAATATAAAATTTTTATATCTCCACCTGCCATCATGTATTTTCTTTACATGTTATGTCAATATTTTTAAACAACTGCAAAAACATTGATCAGATGACTGATGTTACACTGGATGTTTTAAAATCTCTGACATCTGGAAAATTTATTTTCCTAAGAAAATTAATTTTTAAAAGGCTACAGAGAGTTAGAGGGAACTTGCTCACTGAAAAATCAGGCTGGAAAAGAATAAGCAAAAAGCAGAGAGTGTCAGTGGAAAGTAAAATTACTTCACTGCACTAATGTGAAAAGCATAGAGAAAGCACTTAGACTTCTTAAATAATGTGATCCCAATAAAAAAATATGCAAACAGTAGGCAAAGGAGAAAACCCACATGATTTTGATAAATTATATTTGTAAATTATACAATGACTCAGTTATATAATGTTAATTAAACTTGTAATAGCTTCTCTTCCTGCCTTACTTTCCCTCATCTTTTCCGTTTTTGACTTTCAGGAAAAAGCTGACATAGTGCATCCAAAACCATGAGTTCTTTAAAAAATGAAAGCTGTTGGCTTTTTGTAATCTCTTCTTCTGAGCACAGTATTACTGTTCCTGGTTTTAGATTTCTGTCTGAAAGAGATACTTTCCATGGCCTGAGTTGGATTGATCAAATGGTTTCTTTTTCTCCAGGGTTTGTTAGCTGAAAACTACTGTAAGTCATGGCCCTCTCTCCACTCTCTAAATATATATTAAAAGACAGCAGCACACTGGAGGTATTGCTAACAAAAGTGCAGCACTCCCTTGAGTTCTCTTCTAGGTAACTTCCTTAACAGGTAAATGCATAGCCATGCTCTACATTAAACATGTTTTTGTAAAGATAGATTGGTTTCTTGATCAAGGAATCCTACTTCTTATGGAAAGGAAAAAAAGAGAAATCAAATGTAACACAAAGGTTGAAGTGGAACATCACAACCGTATAGATAAAATCCTCAAGAACTTTACTTAAGGGTATAACATTTATTAAAGTGAATCAGATTATGCTCCCATTATTTCTGGAACCAGGTTGCTGACATCAGCTAATTATGCTGCTTAGGGAAATGAAAAAAATCCCATTATGTATCTCTTTCTTTTAGGTTCACATGACATAATCTGCTATTTTTTATACTTGCCTAGAGTTTTTAGGACTTCCAAAACATCTTTATCCACTGAGTGCCAGAGTTTTAAAGACTGGGCAAAAGTGTTGCATAATAGTTGCAGCAAAAAATCAATAGATCTTTCTCAATAGTGATGCACTGCTCTAGCATCTGCCCAAATACCCAGCCGTGTTAGAAACTTCTAGCACACTGTCAACTGTTCATCTGATAAGCAAAAGAAATTAACTCTTCCTCATCTAGCAGCTGGCACCTGATGCCTGATTTTGCTCAGAGAGTAATCTTTTCCTTCTGAGTAGCCAACACTGAATTTTATGATAAATCTTCCAGAAAATGCAGGACATGAGGGCTGTGTCTACATTAATTAGAGAGAGTTAGTATTACCAGAAAGTGAAACAATCTTTAGAACCAGCAATTCACACTGGAAGACGCCCCAGCATGGTTTTCACCATTTTTCCCAAGTCCATGAGAAGGATGCTGGGATTAGCATCACCAGGGACCTATTACCTAGTCTGCACCAGACTATGCGGTTGTGAATCTGGAGGGATGTGGCTGTGCTCAGACTGTGTCCCTTGTCTGCAAGGAGAGGGAATGAGCCTTTCTGTTTACTGTTCAATTTGCTAGCAAGGTTGTGCCTACCAAGACAAATTTTCAAGTAAGTGTAATGGCTAGTGATGCATTTGTACAAGCATTTTCTCCAGGTGCTAAACTGCCACCGGAATGTGGCAAACACCAATGATTCAGGTATTCCATTCACTCAGCTCATTCCCAAAAAATGATCACTGAGTTTATTATCAGAGAGATACATGTGTTCTGTTGAAAAAAATTGGAAATACTTAACAAATATGCTAAAATTAGAAATATGGGTTTGTTCTTCTTAATTTTCCTATCAGCCACAATATTTTTATTTTTTTAAATTTGTTTCTCCTGTCCTGCCATAAATACAAGTGTGCAACTGCCATGGTCAAAGAAGAAAAACGCCTGGATGAAAGAGATATTTATATGATCCCAGGGCTGAGAGACATTAGGAGAGGAGTAGAGGGCTTACAGAAGAGAAACAGAGCTAGTTATTGTTTGTGACACTGATGAGCCACCTTTCCTGAAGAAAGAGCTACAAAATATATGGCAAAAATTGATGTATTATCACTACCTTGTCTTAATGTTGTTTGTTTGGATTTTTTAATGTCATGCTTATTTTTCCAGCAATGTGGCTTACAGAACATAAATGAGTTTAGGCAGCTTAAAAACTCCTTTAATGTCTCCAGTGAAGTTTTGGATACAGAAGTGGGTTAGTTCCTGTCTTACTGTATTGCAGGAATTTATTGTCTACCAGGATAATGAGCAAGGGAAGCTTCCTAATAGGGAATTGAGTGCTTTTATACTGGGTATGATTTAATTATTCATTTTTATGCTAACTTATTCCATTAGTGTCAACAGAAAATTAACAATTACTTTTTTTCCCACTGGAAAAAGCTTTGATCTGAGGAGAAAGTGACACTTGCTAAGATGTCTTTAGAAATTAGGTCAAAATTCTCATTACCTGCAGGAGATATAAATTAGCAGATGATTTCTAAAATAGAAGATAAAGTTTTGTTCTGTAGAAAGTTTTAAAGAGAAATTTCAACTTATTATGTGCATTTCTTTGTTGTATTGATGATATCCTAAAGGGGATAAGTACTGTAGTCAAGTTAATGTAAAAGTTACCACTTTTCTCATCTTCATGGCAAAACCTTACATGTTGGAATATTAATTTTAAAATTGTGTTTTCCTTTAGTTAAGTGTAAGTTTCAGAACTGGGAACTGCTCATTATTAGAAAACAGGCATCACCTTGAGAAAACTACTGACACATCTGAAAAAAATCTCATGAAGACACTGGAGAAGAAGTTCCTATTTACATTAGGAGAAACCACACATCAAAATCTCATATGGATAAAAGCCATTAACCACAGCGCCTCAGAGAGCAAAGCAGGAAAAGGTGGGGAGAGGCTGGGATGAGTAGACAGGCAGAAGACTAAATGTTGAAAATTTATATTGTGTTTTAATTAATTATATCAGGTATTCTATTATTTTTGGCTACTTTAAAGAAATTTCCATCTGAATTTCACTCTTTCTAACTGCTTTTGGAGCACATTTTTTTACTAAAACAATTTGAGCTGGAAAATTAGAACGTTTTGCTTATAAAAGGTCAAAATTTTCTGGCAATTTGAAATACAGGCTGACTGTCAAAATTAATTTTTCTGCATATTTCTGTTTTGACTAATTGGTATTTTCTCCAGTCAAAAGATAGTTTATCAAAATACGTAAGATACTTTTAAGGATTCCGAGTATGAACTATTTTTGTCCAGCTGGTGACATTCCTGTAGTGGATAACAGAGAAAAACTAAATCCAAATCTGATGCTGCCAAATGTCTTAATGATGTGGAAAATGCACCTGCGTGGGTGGTTCAGGACTGATGAGTCCTTCGGTCAGTTTCTCACAGGATGCTCTCTGGGGAAGGTGACGGGGCTCCCCAAGCACCCCATGGCATTCCACCTGCACTGCCCTTATCTGGGTGTGGTGAGTTGTACCTGTGCCAGGTAAGACTAGGAAAAGCGTGTTTCAAGAGTCTCAGGTTGTCAGGCCTGACAGCAGAGCACAGCCCCCACCAGGTGCACACCTCTCCCTGGGTAAGGGGAAAATCAGGGCCCTGAGTCTCACCCCTTGTGGGCTTGGGTGAATTGCCAGCCGGCTCATGACTGGACTGCAGGACTGTCTTGTCACCAAATGGGCAAATTTCACGAAGGCTTTTGTTACTTTTGTTGTCTGTCTTCTTATCCTCTTAAAAAAGATGCCCCAGAATAGTAGGAAAAAGGTAACGCCCTTTGCTGTTTGTGACTTGTTGTATAACCAAGTGTACCTGTTCAGAGTGTCTATCATCACTGCAAAATTAAAAAACTATAAAGTTATAAAATTGGTTTTCCCCAGGATGTAGTACATCTTTGAAAACAGCCAGCCCTGCACAGCTAGACAGAGATTAGGTGCATGTTTTGAGTCCAGTGCAGAAAAAAAAAAGACTCTGCAAAGTCCATATACATGTGTGTATAATGTGCTCCTAATTACTTTTGCATTTATATGTACTTATACACAAACCCCCACAAACTCGAAAGAGATGAAACCCCTGTTTTTTACACTAGGGGTCCCTCTTGGCAATGAAGCATTCAGCAGCATTGAAAAGAACAGAGCCAATTCCTGAGACAAATTTAGCTTTTACTGGAAATGCTTTCTCTTGAGAAGGGGGAAAGAATGGAAAAAAGGGAAAGATAATTTATGGCTTTCTGCTCAAAACCTTCCTGGACCAAATTCACTTTTGCACTTTTTGTCACCTTCCAGCTCTGAAATGGAGACTGGCCTAAGCAGTGTAAGGGCTCATCTATCCTCTCTTGAACTTTGCCGCTGAATTTGAAGGCATCAGCACAAAAGAACCCAAATACGGGCTGAACCTGGACTCGGAGGGGGATGGGGACCTGCCAAGACTGAACTCAGTGCTCCAGCTTCAATAGCCCTGTAAGAATGTGGTTGAGAAAGGGAAAGGAGATTCATTTCTAATGAATGTAGTTTGAAATATATATTTCAAGACTTAAATGAATAGGTTTTTAGTTACAGTGTGGTGCAGAGAAAAGTAGATGTGGAACAACTGCTTACACAGACACAAAACAGTCTCTCATTCTCTCACTCTCCCTGGGTCCCTTAGGATGCGATTGGACAGATGGATGCAACAAACGCCTAGGAAGACAGACAGAGAAAAAGATCTTACGTAACATAAATGTAATTAAATCCTCTGGTAATGAGGCCAAGAGCTTGTAATTGCACATCTTCTGGGCATGATATTTACACCAATTGCAGTTTTCCTGCTCTAAAGATATTTATCAAGGATACCTTTCTAGTTGTATTTTTACAGGGGCTAGTATTAACATCATTTTTATATAAAACTCGCTGGGAGGAAAATTGCAAAGTTTTACAAATTCATTTTAAATGCAGTAAATCTCATTGTTAGCAGCAGATTGTTTTCAATGAAAACATTTGGCAATAGAAACTGTTGTAACAATTTTTTCCAGTACTCTTACTTTTGCACTGTGTCTCTTGTATCTTATGTTTCCCATAAATTTTTTGTGACAAGGGAAACAACAAATAGCTCAGAAATCCAATGCTGTATAGTTTTTACAGTCTCTACTTGTACCTGTGCAGTGAAATCATAGTGTATGAAAACATGACATGTATAGAAGATTATAAAATGTTACAAAGACAGAATTTTCATGAGTTCTTCATAGAATCACAGAATGGTTTGAGTTAGAAGAGAGCTTAAAGGCCTCTAGTTCCAGCCCCCCTGCCATGGGCAGAGACACCTTCCACTAAAAAAAGTTCCTCTAAGAACCATCCAGCATGGCCTGGAACACTTCCAGGGATGTGGCATCCACAACTTTAGGCATCCTGTTCCATTTCTTCACCACCCTCACAGATAAGAATTTCTTCCTAATATCTAATCTAAATTTGTGCTCTTGTCCTATCACTTGAGGTAGATTAGATGCTTGTTATTTCCCACTGGATTTCAGTGAGAATTGTGGACCTGGTTCTTTTCAGTATTTTAGGAAATCTCATTTAAGAGATAAGTTATGATTGCCATTGCTGTTACACTGTATCTAATTAGGCTTCCTAATGAACACAAGGTCAGTGAAATACCATATGTTTTGCTTAAAGTCTCTGAAATTTCAGTAAATCCCAAGTAAAAGACCCAGGATTATTCCAAGTCTCCTGGCCAATCCACTATCTTTCTTTTCTGCAATTGACAGTCATAGATTAAGAGTGAAGCAAAGACGCCTGAACTCACTATGTGGTGGTACCAAAAGCTTGCATTTAGCATGGGTCTTTTTCCTGTGAGGAACTTTTCTACCTAGAAAAGTTCCTCACAGGAAAAAAAAAAGGAAAACTGAAGTTGATAAATTTGGCTTTTCACCTGGGAAGAGTAAATATCCAGCTGCCCAGGCTACAGCATTTATGTAGACGACCTCAAACCAGTGCTCTGTGTGGATACCTCTCATTACATAAATGCAGCTTATGTAATGAATTTGTACCCTATCCATCTGCTCAGTGGATGCACAGGGGCACTGTGTGCATCTCAGGCATAATCAGGAGGCATGCAGACTAATTCATGGCTGGGTCCTGAACTGGGCCTGGGAGTTCTTGGGAAAGCATTAATTCCACAGAATCAAACCCATCACAAGGATTATTCTAATATTTTCCCAGTAGATAAGAAGGAATTCCCATGTCCATATCTATTTTTTGGCTTTATTCAACTTCTGGTGCAGAATAAATGCAGATACCTCTGTCCTGGAAACGTCTAGAAATAATTTGACAGCTAATAAATATGAATTAACATCAATAGCAAACCCCAATGATCTCTAAAGTCACAAGGTCGGGCAGAAGCTAAACTAAGAAATACCAGCTTCAGAAGTAAGGTCCCAGTCTCCTTTTTAAATTAGTAGGTCACACAACCCTTCACTTTTCCCTGTTCCCTTGGATGAATGCGAAAATCATCCAAATTTCTCTCTTCTTATTCAAAGGTACAGTAACTAAGAAGCAGACCAGATAATCCTGTGCAATATTGTGCCTGAACATAGTTTCTTAAATACCTTGTACATTAAAAAAAAAAAAAAAAAAAAAAAAAAGGTATACAGAACAGAGTGGGTATTCAGAAAAGCATTCCTTCATTTCCTTCCATTCAGCTTCAAAATAGTTGCAATGGGCTACAATGTAGGGAACGACACATCATTGAATACATTATTTGGGCAAATAGGAGTAAGCCACTAAATTCTCCCTTCTGAAAGTAGCTCTCAGAATCAGAAATACAGGTAGATACATGTCTAATTAACTGAACTGTGGATATGTTTCCACTTCAAGTAAAAACCTTCAAGTAAAACATCCTACAAGTGGATTTTGTGAAGTCAGGTGTACGCATATAAACTGCTACCAAGTACAAGAAATGTTGTGAAATAGAGAGGTGTTTATAAAACTGGAGTTCTCTGTGATCCACTGGAATTGTTTACAAATAGCCTTAAAATCAGCAACATCTACACTGAAAATCCACTTTTTAATTAATATTTATTTAATTCAGATGGGGATTATTCACTGTCTGCCTGTACCTGGTGAATTTTTGTGCCTGAGTGAGCATACTTGGATCCATGAGTTGACTCATCAATGAAGAGGCAAGCTGTGACCAAAACCTCGAGGTGCCCAGATGGATATCAGCTACTGCATGGTCTGCTTGTCTTCCTTGGGTCTGCCCTAAACAATGCTATCACTGGTGGGAGAAGTTTGGGATTAACACTTTTGGAGCACTCTGTAGGACTCAAGCCCATATGAAACCAGATTTTATTAGCCGTGTTACTCACAAAACAACACCTGAAGATATGTTTTTTTCCTACAGGTAATTTCCAAGCACCTGCCAGGTCACAGAGCTGACTTGCTGGTGTCAGCAGGTGCTGCTAGATGACACTCAACGCCACTAGCTTATACCCAGGCTGGAAGCTCATGTGGCACAAGAAGTCTGTGGCCTGAGGCAGCCACTGTGTGGGTCATAGCCTGGCAGAAACAGCTGCAATCTGCCCCACTCAGGAAACGAGCAGCACTTTGGCACAATTGCTTTGATGACAGAGTCTATATCCTGGTTTTTACTTGGAGAACAGTGTCAGGGCCTGGCAGGGAGAAAATTTATCCCAGTATTTTTCTCAGGAGACTGAGCCTTGAATGACACATGCTACACTCAAGCCTACCCTTTGCTTTGCCCAAGCAGATAATTTTCAGTTTTCTCCTGTTCAGCACAGAGCAGAACCTCACAGCATGGGACATAACTTTGTCTGGGAGTTTTTGAGGCTGTAGTCATGATCATGAGATACCATTCATCAAATGAGTCAACATCCGGAGTTATCACTTAGGCTCTGAGAAAACTTTAGCATTAAAAAGATTTATGCCAGAGAACATATGATTTGGTTTACCATATGCTGTTTTATCTGATAAAGATAAGTGCTGAGCAGTTGCCAAGAGAAGAAAAGCAAAAAGCAAAAACAATGCAACAAAACTGTTTTAATTTAGTTCACCTTTAAGAAGTTGTCTAAATATCTAGAAAGAATTCCCAGATATATTTATCCCAAGCCTGTGAAATCCTTTCTCACCACTACAGAGCCTTTGCAGGATTTGCCCAGGGTTTCTTAGAGTGCCCTCCCTCCATATACTGTCAAGATTTCAAGTACTTCTGAAAAGTTTCAAATTCCAAAAAATTTACTGAATAATGAAATAGTCTCCAATCTCATTTGTTCAAAGTCTAACTTGGACACAAAAAGAGTAAAATACAGTGAGGCTTATAAATCAAGTGCTTCACGGGGTATCACAGAGAAAAATTTCAGAATATTTGGGAACAAAAAGGCTAGATTTAGTTCAAGAGAACTTTCTAGAAAGATATAATTTATGAAACAAAGAGTAGATTGCAACTTCATCTAATGAAAAATTATGCCTGTAATGCATGTGTTCTAGTCAAACACAACTGAAAGGAGAAGCAATGCTCTCTTAGGACAGAAAATACACCTGGTTTCATCAGAGGGTTTCCAAACCAAGAACAGCTGAGTTGAGACTGCCTGTGCAAAGCCAGGACTGTAGCAATTAGTGAGCACTGCAGATCACGTCAACAGCTAGCAGTGATAATGCTATTCAAAGGTTTCATTTACAATCCCTGCAACCAACATGAGCCAGTGTTCTCTCAACAATGAGAAGAGGGGTTTTTTTAAGCAGCCACACTGAAAAGTAAGGTTCTATTGCAATGGATTTTTTCCCTTGTTTTTGTTTCTAGTTAATTTTCTAGAGTTTTATTTCATTTTACCTCACAGAATATGTCCTTCTAACAAGAAAAGCCTATAGAATGAGAAATTTTACTCACTTGATGTCAGTAGCATGTCTGCAGCTTATAGGGACATGTGAAAGTCTGACTCTTGAATGTGTTCTGCTAACAAAAAATTAAAGCACTGGCATCTATGTAATCTGTCTGTCATTCCTAAAATTTCTGTTAAATGTGAAGCAGTTTTCCCCATTTGCACATCACAGAGTACATGAGACCAAAATTTATGGTTGCTCTTTTCCTAGGAATGCATTATTTTATAGGGTTTGAACTGATTAACATGTGAATCATATCCACTAATTGATGTTAGCTTTAAGATAATTTGCTAGAATTACTTATTACTGAAACCTTGCATTACAATTAGAGAAATTAGAGAGCACAAGATCTCATATAATAAAATAGGAAAGCACAATGGTCCAGTCCTCGTTTATCTCACTGTAGAGAGCCACTAAAATTCAGATTTACTCTGGTTCTGAATTGCCATAATTATTAGGTTTCCACGTCTGGGTTGATTTGAGCTTTTCCATTTTTCAACATTATAATTTACCATCAGAAACTTTTCTGTTACCTTTTCTAAGTGATCAGAAGCCATAACGTCTCATTAACCTGTATTACTGTGAAAACATGAAAATTTGTTTCAACAAATAACTGAATCACCTGTTTTAAAATACAAGTAATAGTAATATCAGAATATCAGAAAAGTGTCAAGGCAGCTATTGCAATATGAGTGCAAAGAGCGACAAGAGACACACGAATGCAGCTGTCTGAAAAATAAGACAGCAATGAGACAAAGGAATAAGATTTTGCTAAAACACTTCAGAACCCTACAGAAGACAAACTTTATGATGAATATTCAATTTTTTTAACACAGAGTCAACTATGAAGTTTAGAAGATAAACAGGTGATGAAATTGTGCACAACTGACACCAGAGCAGGGAATTTGATATTTGTCTAAGCAGTTTATCGAATTAACAAGTGAACATGGTTTTTACCAATTGTTTTTTCAGCACTTACTTTTTAATTAGAAATTGTATCTGTGCTGGTTTTACATAAGCAGGAAATTAAACTTCAAACAAGCCACTCCCTTTCCCTGCCCCTCCCAGTAAGGGAGGGATAAAAAAGAAGATACCATTGTTGCTTTGTATCCCCATGCTCAAGCAAATGTTTCCAAATAAGGAAAAGGGTTTCAGTTTCACCTCGGAACTTCTAAGGGAAAAGCACTGGAAACTTCTGGTTTGTCTTCACTGCAATGGGACCAGTGCCAGCACAGGGGCACAGTTGGATGTTTGGGATTTTTCTCCAAACCTGTAGCTGTTTTTATTGGGCAGCAAGCCAAAAACCCCTCCTAAAATATTCAGTACATAAGAAAGGTCACATAGTTGCTCGGGGATTTTTGGGGTGTCTTAGCCAGGTGTAAAGGGGCTTCCATGCATCCGTGCACAGCTTTTGCTTTTGTTTTGTATGGCTTGTTATTTTCTCTTTAATTAAACACTTTCTTTTCAAAACACACCCAGTGAGCCATCTTGCAAATTATTATTAAGCCATTTCTGAGAGGTTTCAGGTCAGCCCTCAAAGCATGATGAACCCTCATGGAGCTGATAATATGCTGGCCCCATGCAGAATTTCATCAGACCATGGGCTGAGGTAACAATTTACTAAAAGCGCAAAAGAGTGGAACAATACATGCACATTAACAAGAGCAGTATAAATAGGAAAAGTACATTTAAAAAAAAAAAAAAAAAAAAAGTGTCTTACTCACAAAAAGATATTCACCACCAGGAAGCAGAGCAAGCTCACAGACATTCCCTGCAGGTCGAGTCTGTGTGGTTTTCCCAGACAAAGGTAATACAGCAACCATTCCCTCACCACGCCACATGGTATTTGGGATTGAAGGCAATATGCTGCAGCTCATGCATCCCGCCCCCCAGCCCAGAATAATGAAAAGCAGTGATAAACAAACCCCCAGAAGCTACATCCTCCAAGCAGGGGTTGTAGCACGGCTCTGCCGAGCTGAGTCTTGCACAGGTGCTCCCGCTGCAGCCGCCAACTTCACGCCACGCTGCGGGGTCAGCCTGCAGGTCGCTGCTGCTCTTCCCACTGCTCTGCTCAGCTGTGCTCTGCTCAGCTCAGCTGGACACGACTGGGCCAGGGTTGTCCCCACCGGTACCGGCAGCTTCCCTGCTGGTGCTGCCATTTCAGCGCTACGTCTGATCATGTTCTGGCTCTGTCGCTTTCAGCACTAAAGGTTCACATTTGCACTCCACACAGAACAGGAGAGGGGATCAGGAGGACAGCAGAGGGATCAGATCCACAGGGGTTGATGCTGACACCTCCCCAGAGTGAGGAAAAATGGTCAGCTTCCAGTGAAAGGCATCAGGCTTTTCCTGAAAAAAAATGATAATGTAGGTGGAATTACAACATGGCCACAACCACACAGCACTAAACTCAGCCCCTCTCTGTGACCAGGACAGTATCTAACCTGCATAATAATCAAAAAAGGAATAATTAAAGTAACTTGATTCTATAGAATTATACTTGTTTCTAAATAATATTAAAAAAGCTCTCTTTACATTTTTTTTGCTTCATCTTCTCTGTTGCAATTGAAGTTTTTTTTCTCTGGGGTTAACTGGTTTCTTCATGCATCCAACAGATTTCAAATGACTACACAGCAGCCTAAAGTGCCTTAGCCCTGGCACTGCTAGGGGCCAGGACAATATGTACAGACTTTATGGAAAAGAAATTCCCTTTAATTGTGTAATCCACTCTCCAATAATCACTCTGGCCATTCTTCCCCTCCCTCAATTATGTTATTACTAGAGAGTAAATTAAGAAGAGGGGCCTAGCTCAGCCTCTATACAAAGATACACCCACACAAACGTGTCTACCCTTTTGTCTCTTGTTCACTTTTATATAATCTCTATAAATCCACAATACAGTCAGGACAAAAGGAACTTTCTCTGATCTTTTTATCAGCTGTCACAACTTTAAAACTAATACCATCCCAAAGCACTAGGAAAGGATTAATTTATGAAGGAACTGGGTGTGCTTGCCCAGAAGTGGCTCAACATTGCCAGTACTGAGGAGTAATCGGGCTACTATAATAAAGTTCATAACACCATGAAGAGTAACCATATTTTCCTGGAGCAGTGTATTCATAGTCCAATTACAGTTACAAACATTTTATATCATTTTTGAAAATGTATTCCTCATTTACTTTTCTCTGTGTTGTATTTGTCAGAATAAGGATTTCGAACACTGTAAGAACACTATTTAAATCAAAACCACATCTACATTTACTTTTGACTATATCATACATTTCATCACAGATAGAGGTTCTCTCAATTTAATCCTGTGTTGGATCTGTCTGGGATTAAGTTTATTTTCTCCATAGCAACATTTAATGTGCTGTGTTTTGAATTTGGGACTAAAACAGAGATGATATTAGAGAAGCATTTGCTGAATAGTTCTTGCACAACATTTAAGAGTTAGTCTTTCTAACTCTTCCCTCCAGTGAATAAATTTGGGATGCACAAAAAGCTGAGAGGTGATGCACCTGGGACAGATGATACTAACTGACAAAAGGGATATTCAATGCCATATAACACCATGTTCAGTGATAAAACAAAGTGGGGGGATTTTGGCATGGTTTTCTTGTAGGATGGCTGGGCATCCATCTGCTTGGGAGAGGTGATGAATGATTCGCTTTTCCATTATTTGCTTTGTTTTCTTTCTTCTTCCTCTTTTCTTTGCTTACTTAGCTACCTATCTCTATCTCAAAAGATGAGCTTCCTTTGTTTTGCTCTTCCTGTAATTTCTCCTGTCCCACTGGGGAAGGACAGAGGGAGTAAGTGTTTGAACTGTGCTTAGTTGCCTAATTATAGTTAATCTATAGCAAACCATTAAAATGTTCATCCCATCTGACTTTAACTACCAAGAGCTATGGTTCAGATACCAAAGCTAACCTAAACATTTCTTTTCTCTCCCTCTATAATCTATTGTGAGGTACAGGTACAAAAGCTGGTTTACTGTCTTTCTCAGTCTCTCTCCTCCCATTGACTGAAGAAGGAACTTGAAATACACCTCAAGTGCTGACAGTAGTGGGACCAGAGGACAACCCTTGAGGTGACGTGGGCAAATTGTTAAGTGTCTGCTTCACTGCCTGGGCAGGTTTTGGATATCTAGCTTTGGATTGCCTACACAGAAATCTGTGCACAGTAATGCTTGTGTGCCTTGATACATGATCTGGGTGACTTGGACAGGAATCTGAGCCCAAAACTCCATGGAGAACTGCCTCACCTTTCTTGCAGGCTTCATATACCAAAATTGCCAGATTAGATCAGGTTAAAACCAAATATTTGGAAAAAAACAAAACAAAACAAACAAACCTTTTCTGAACCAACATATCTTCTCACCATTAATCCTTCTCTCCAGCTTTGCTCTTCAGTCCAGGACTTTTCATAGCCACAGTTCTTGCAGAAGCTCCCCTGGGGCTCTGGATGAGCCCCGTGATGCACACTGGCCACCCAGCTGTCCCAAGTCACCCTGTGGGCTCACTGCCTGAACTGCCTGCTGTGCCAGGTGCTGGCAGCTAGGACTCCACATATCCTCCCTCAGCTGTGTTTGCTGTCAGAAAAGAGGCAATTGCCCCATTTGTCCAGTGAATTGTGCCTGAACCTCTGTTTTCTATGCTAGTCCAAGACCATGTCATTTTAGGGAAGTATGTGATCCTGTGCACAGTATAATGTGGGTGAACAAAGGGAACAGCCCATCCACGAGACTCAGACATTATTTTCTGAGCAGAAGCAGTAAATCTGTCATGTGTGGGAGGCATTTAACTTCCGCTGCATGTGCAGCCCACATGAGATGGAGACATTCAAGGGGTTCAGCCAGCCCTTCCCAGAGCCTGCGCAGTTGCACAGTGCTGGGCTGGCTGCACACGGTGATCCACTGCAGTGCACAGGAACAGAACTTCCGAACAGCAGTCTGGAATCTTGGGACGTATGACAGAGAGAATGCCTAGGGTCTGCAGATGAAAAGTCTGATAAAACTGTCTGCCCTGCAAAAGCTAACAGTCAGTCTAGACATGTACTGCACTTCCTCTTCAAAAAAAGATTCAAGGTGAAAAATATATATGCCCAGGAAATCCTGGACACTTGGTAGGCATTCCCAAACTGGCATCTGTGGTATCACAGCTCTCTTGCCAGCACTGTCTGTGCCATTTGAAAGCTTAGAGAGGTTTGTCTAGATAAGGCTCAAGCACAGGAGTGACTGCAGTGCAAACAGTAATTTGATAAATGTTATGACAGGAACAATAGAAAGAGGTATGTTGCCAAGCACAGTTCTGAGTTGCAAAGGGAAGTAATGGAAACATGAGGTAAAGTATTATTTTTGGATATTGGAGAGTGCATAGTATGGAACATTTTGGAATTAATTTCTATTTGTTTGGCGGCTTGTTTGATTGGGAAAGATAGCATTTGGGTTTTGTTTTGTGTTTTTTTCTTCTTACCACATTTTTTGGCTTTTAGACATGAAACATAATGAAAGGAAAATTAGTAGGAAAAATTATTTCCATACTCTCAGAGCTCTGTTTTGCCTCTCAATGTCCCTTTCTTTCCTCTTAAGGCTCTGTGACACACCTGTGTTAAAAACTCAATGCTGAGCATGGTTGATAAAACAATCTCCTCTGACTGCACAAGAATGTCTCTTAGATGCCACTGCTGACTCTTTGGAGTGAAAGTGTGTGAATAATAAGAAAATAGGGGACATACTGAACTTAAAGAAAAACAAACTTTGGACAAAATTGACTGATAAGTAGAAAAAAAAATTATTTGCCCTGGAGGTTGTTGCTGTGCCTCTGATGCTCACCAGTAATGTTTCAGAGGGATAATCTCAAAACCATCCCTATGAGGGGCCCAAATGCAGCAGTAAAGTGAGTTAGTAGTGCAGCAGTGAAGATGAATTAGTAGTAATAGCTGCAGATCAGTAGATAAACTCTGAATTCAGGTTCTAAAACATATCATCATCAAAAAGATCACCTTCATTACAAAATAAAAATCAGGTTGATAGTTTAAGTAGTTAATATTATGTGAACATATTATGCACTTCTAGCCCACTTTTCTCTTTCGAATACCTGGGAAAGTGACACAATGAGCAGCTGTCTGATTTTTTTCATATACAGAACATAGTTGAGCCTTTCAGATATTCTTTTTACTAGAGATAATGCTGGCAATATATGTGAATTTAAAAAGAAAAAAAAAATCTCCCCTCAGAATCACTATAACTGGTACTGCAGAAGAATTTATTTTTTACTTAGAACGTAGATTGTGACCATATGCAGTGCTGTTCTTTTAACTGTTCCTGCTGTTTTCTTTCCTTTAGACAGTTCCCATATTGGAGAGCTCCTGGAAATAATTTTGGAGTCAGAAATTCTTTCTGTGTAAAAAATTTGAGACTTCCTGCAGCTGTGGGATATGAGCCAGCAGACAGGAGATTTGGACTTGCCTGCCAGCTCCTTGCACAGTGCATGGCAGAAGAAAGGTCTGTAATATCATCAAAGTTTGCTGTCGGGGTTTTCCACTTAAGAAACAAGGTAACAATGAGTGTTAAACCCACAGAAAGAGAAATAAAAGCATCATCTGGTTGCTCAGGACAGGTACTTATGTAGCTTTTCACACTGATTTTTGTGAAGAGGAAAAAGTATCAGATGTGGCACCTGGCCCACTTACCCCTCTTTCTGGCCTATTTCTTCCCCTTATCCAATACATAGCTTGGACCTGGACCACACACAGGGGCTTCACCAGACTGATGGTGACACGTGAGCATCCTGAGTCCTCATGCCAGAGAGAAGGGAAAACAGTTCCCAGAATGGCTCCTCCCAGAGCAAACTCAGGGGAACATGCTCTGTTCTGGAGATGGGAAAACATGCCAGTGGAGTCATAATGGGTTATCACTTTTGTTAGCAAGATTGAAAAAAAAAACAAAAAACAAAAAACAAAAACAAACCCAACTAGTTATGAGTGAAATTTGATCTCTAGGGAAAATCAAGAAGAGGTTGATGTTAGATCCAGTGACAACAGGATTTAATTCAGTGTCTTTATTGACACATTGAAAAGGCTTTTTGGGCAAATGTGCTAAACGCATTACAAACATAATTGAAGAACTTCAATCAAAATAATCTCTCATAGGGGTTTCAGAACACTTACTCACAAGTTTCTAAACTATTACTTTCATGAGAAACCTTCATTTCTCTAGTAAAACCTCCATTAGCTGCCAGCCACAAACCGGCAAATGAGCACCATGCTATTATTTTTCATCTGGAAATCTTAGCCAAGGTTGTTATTAGTTCAGAAGTCACTCTATGTCCTGTTGCTTTACCCATTATAGGTTTCCCTGAGACACATATTTTAAGTATCATTTAAAATGCAAATGCAAACTGGACAAAGACATGGCCAAGGGTAGTAGTATCCAAGCTGGGAATGTATGGCAAGCAAGTGTATGAGGACACAAGATTTTATGATTAAGAGGTGCGAAAGTACACAAGTAAAAGGAAATCAAATCATTTTTGGACTGGAGCAGTCATTTAACCTTTGGCAGGCATTGCAATTCCATACTGGTCTTTTGACTCTGGACCTCAAATGCAGACTGTGGTGAAGTAAATAAAGGCCAAACTTCAGTGGCTAGCTTGATAGGACAGGCAGCTGGAGCTTTCCTTTCCTTTAATGAGACCTACTCCAGCCATACTGCATCACAGTTCATTCTTGCTGCTGCCATGTCCCATGTCCTAGCGAAGAAGAAGAAGAAGAAGAAGAAGAAGAAGAAGAAGAAGAAGAAGAAGAAGAAGAAGAAGAAGAAGAAGAAGAAAACATAAATACTCTTTTCCTCATAACAAATTTACAGTGTTTGGTAAAGGTTAAAATGTCTAGCCATATGCTTGTTCTAAATTTCTTGTAGCTTTGCTTTGTGCTAAAATTTTTTTTTCGTCAATCTTGAAATCAACAAGTAGATTTAAGGGAAGGGAGGAGATTATCTAATTTGCCTCATAAGGGAGGAACTTCTCATTTCCTCAAGGAAGGAGAAAACACAGTGAAAATTAAAGAAAAAAAAGTCTTTCATTAACGTACAGAAGCTGATCCATTCAGGAAAGAGTCTGCTGAGCCTCAGGAGCATGAGTGAATCACAGTATTTAATATTTAGCCCTAACCTAATCACTTTCTTAATACATGCCATTAGTGCAATGCTTCCTGAAGTGAAGTAGTGGCAATCAAACCATTCAGCATCTAAATACAGAGTACCAGAATGTTCCAGTCAGTCTAAAAGCTGCTGCACCTACTTAAAAGCATCTTCTGCTGCTTGCTGGAGCTCAGGTATTACAGTCAAAAGTGGTAGTCTATATAACCAAGAAGGCTTTATTCTGCTGCCCCCACACTGGCTTCTTCATTGGAGATGTGCTGAGGGATACACCCACTGGAGAAGTGGATCCAAGGGATCCACACAGAGATGGCAAATATGTTATAGTACCTGCAGAGGATTAATACCTTCCTGTGAATAGGTAAGGTGCCTTGGGGTATTAAATCCTCATGTACAGGCAGCTGTATGGATATTGATGAAGTCTGGAAAGTTATTCTATTAACAGTTGCCAAGTATCTGCAATAGGGTCAAGTTAATTATTCAATATGGGTTCCATTAATTTTATTGACTGGACCATCAGTGAGTGCTCAGACTTTAGTTCATATACAGAAGCCTGAATAAAGCCAGAGCTGAATCCCAGCTTCACTGAGCAGAGCCCAGAATGGTTTACTCTGTTCTTTCTTGATCTTAATCCTGCTGTATTGCAATGGAGATGTGTATCTTCTTTGCTACTCTAAAGCAAGGTCTCAGGTTTTGAGTTCTGTGCTTTAAATCACTTAGGTGTTGAGTATCTGAATATTTATTTTCACCTTAGAATGTCTAAAAGCAGAGCTAGCCGTAATTCCAAATGCCATATTCGATCTCGTTACTTGGGAATTTTCAGATCTCTAAGCAGCCACGTCTTCTCTGAGCCCACGTTCACAGACAGGTTCCAGCCTCCATGCCTGCATGCCACAGGCTGGATTCCTCCGGCCAGGACATGTGCCCAGGCTGTGCCTGCAGGCTCAGCACTTCCCAGCTGAGGGACTGCTGACTGCCATGGCCAAAGCTCTGCTCCATTCCCTCTTGCTGTCTGACCTATATCCTGACATCTCCTTGTATGTAATTGACTGTCTCAGCTACAGTGCTATCCAGCTGCAGGATTCTTACCCAATGAGTCATTTACCCCCCTGCCAAAAAGGCTTTGTTTTTTTCCTTCTTTGTTTGTTTTGCTTTGCTTTGTTTCTGTGTAACAGACAGCCAAACACGTTAGCCTTTCTTTAGGGATTCCCGTATTCTGGGCAACAGTACCATATACAAATCTTTCTCACAAGGAATTCTCAGGACAAAGCAACCTCAATTACAGACGTTTTTACTTACTGGCTATGAAAGATCAACTTCCCAGCTTCTAGTAGTCCTGATAAGGCTGTGGATCATACAACTCCTTTAGAGAGTCTCGATCTCCTCTGCCGCAGGCAATTTCTGCACCATTGCTTAAAAATCTCCCTAGCATAGACATTGATAATGCAAACAGCTGGAAATCAAATGCATAGCTTTACAGAGAAGCATCCAGGGAGATGATTCTATCGGCAGAGGTGTGTTAGCAGTCTTGTTTTATTTAGATTTCAGGCTTTGGTTGCCTCTGAGGAACTAATTGTTGCTAAATCCCTGAAAGTGGCAGGTATGCATGAACAAAGCAGCCTAAGGTACTTCATTTTATTCTAGTTCTTTGAGTGCTGATAAACACACTTCATTTTATTCTAGTTCTTTGAGTGCTGATAAACACAAGTGAGCAGACAGACAGGCAGTGACTTGAAGCTTGTGGTGAAAGCAGGTCTGAATGATGAGGAATCCATGCCCGTTGTATCCTCCATGGCATCTTTCACACAGTACAAAACCCGCAGACAAAATTTGTGCAAAATTTGTCGTCTGACTCCAAACTTGTGAAATCCACAGTTACCTGAAGGGTAATATATATATTTCAGGGCAATATTTGCGTAGGTATTACCCTTACTATACAAACACTTGCTATAAACCTACACAATACAAGTAACTTTTAAAATTACCAGTGGCTTTAGCTATTGTCAGGGATTTGAATACATATTGCAATCCAAGACAAAAAATTATAGCGGACATGACCAAATGTTTGCAGCGTTGAGTGGACAGAACTTCCATTACAAAAAAATAGAAAAACCTCAAAACCCAAACACTTTTAAAAACCACATTATGTGTCCTTGAATGCCTCTTGCATAGGAATTGGAAACAGCAAAATGAACTACACAGCAAAATGTGGTGCAAGTCTGAATGTGGAAAATGCTTTTGTGAATAAGGGGGAGTAGATTCAGACACAGACTTCCTTAGCTCTTTCACATGGCTGGAAGTTATGAAATTGTTTCCATGACCAGTCATTAAGCCTTTCTCTATGGCTGGAATAATGAAAAGTTTTTAGCTCTGAGCAGTTTACATACATCAGGAGAGAAGAATTTTTAGAGTTGGGATTGGAGTATTTTAATTGTTTTTAGGGGCTGATGCAGAGATTCTGAAGCAACAGATATACTCCCATTTTAAAAGATTAAACACAATCTATTCCTTGAAGTCAGATTTTTTTCTCCTACCCACCAAAAGATGACCCAACAAAGCAGGGAACACATAGGCTCAATTATGCCCTGGATGATTTAACACAGCACATAAATGAGTGTATAGCTGGGCACTGTAGCAGACTTGACTAGGAGAATTTTTTTTTTTTCTCTGAATTAATCTTTTACTCTGAAGTACAGCTATGTAAAATTGACATTCTACTCAAGTTACCTGCTCTTTCCCTGTATCAACTTCTGATCTTCTAAATTCAGTGCATAAAAAATAGTTTCTTTTCTCTATTGCAGGCCACAGTATACAATCTTTTCAGTAGGATTTTACATGAATTGTAATTCCAGAATCTTTATTGTTAACCTTAGAGCTAGAAGGAGCTCAGCCAGACTTTTAGATTTTGTGATTAATTTTTCAAGGTTTTTAGCCAATTAAGAGACAACCTTCTAGTTGTAATTTGAGTAGATTTTTCATGGAACTTCTTAAAGACAATATATACGTCCACAAATTAAAGACATTCTCAGACAGAATATTCAAACTATTCTAAATTCCTGCTTAATAATTAAATTATTAACTTTTCTGAAAGGAGTCTTCTGGTCTTTCATCTTTAATGTCCGTGCAGAAATTTTGTCAGAAGTTAAATTACAATGTTTTTTGTCAAATTATTATGAAATAGGCTGAAAATTGCAATGTATTTATCCTTCTCTTAATGGCACTTGTTATTTTAGGAAGCTACAGAGCAGGTCGTAATATTCATAGAATTATCTCAGTAATGTTAGGAGCAGTCTAGAGGGACAGAAAATGGCAAAATGCTCCTCTTTGGAATATCGTTAATGCCTATACAAACCTGGTCATTCAGATTATATAGTTCAGCAGAGCCAAGGTAGCATATGTAAATGTTTCCAAAATGGCTAGTACGTCTCTATTAAGGCCTCCCCAGGCTTGTCTTTCAACCAGTTCTAATGTTCAAGTCCAAAATATTTTTTAAATATTCAAATGCTCTCAGTGAAATCTGATTTATTTTTTTCATACCTTACAAGGCCTCATTTACATGGCTTCCCTGCCACAGAATTGATGATTCTCCATCTTAATGAAGCACGGAAATGCATCTTATTGACAACATATTCTGGTGATAGATGTCCTCCTGATTCTTAATCCTTTCTTTAGAAAAAAATAAAGAAAATCCAGGTCACCTGATTTTCTTCCTTGAGCAGGTCACTTCTTAATATTCCTAAGGTGAAATCAGTCCTGGTAGAAAGGTATATACGTCAGGTCTACACAGTACTTAGTCATGTTTAAGTACTACTTGTGTTTAGGAACATAAGTGGATCTTAGTCTTTGCACATGCCTTGTGCAGCCCCCCAGAAGAAAGCAATGGTTGGGGATTGTAGATAATGATCCATGTCCTATTTCAGGCAAAAATTCCCAAAGAACATGCTCAAGGTTTTTTCTCCATCTCCTGAAATTCATGGTTCCTCCTTATGTCTGACTGAGTACATCACAGTATTTCACACTTCAGACAAGCCCTTTCTCCTTCCTCTCCCTTACTTCCAGCTGCTCGCAGAATGGCCTGACTCCATATAAATGCAGTAGGGCATTCATTGCTAGTAAAATTCACTTGGCTAATATCAACCTTGAAAGCTGAAAGCCTACTTTAACACTAATAGAACTGACATTTTCTCACAGCTGATTTGATTGGATCACGTAGCTTAGCAGCAGAGGCTGTATAACCAAGGGAGAATATATCACTAGAGAATTTCCACTGGGTTGCCCACCTTGCAAATTACCTTTTGTCAAGTAAAGGTGTCAATTAGCTTATTTTGACCAGGTTTTAGAAAGGGAAAGTGACCTAATGTTTTCATAGGCATGACCTAAGCATAAACAAAAATATTTCTGACAAACAAACTTTAGGGAGTGCACCAAAAATATATAGTAGTGATAAGGTTCAGTGGAAAAACAGAGCATAAACATACATATTAGAGAAAGAAAAATGTTCAGAAAAAAATATTTTGAATATGCATACTTACCAGCTGAGTCCTTCTACAATAGTCAAGGCTAAATGCTTTTGGAGCAATAGGCTAAGGTTAAAATCCATTTCGTTGTTGCTATTGTTCTGCTCATGGTTGCTTGGGGTTTTTTATAAAATACTGCACATGAAAGAAATCATTTGATTCCTTTATTAAAACGCATATTTATAGTGAAATAGAGACTCATAGAGACACAGAGATGCATTTTTGTTTGCTTGTTTTTCACATCCTTCAAAGCTTGCCTGTATTGTTTTGGTGTTGCCTTGTATGACTGAGTGAGCTTATATTTTCCCAAGTAGTTCATAAATAAGTTTTACTGTAAAAGAGCAAGACAATATCTCTGCAATAGCTAAGACAGGGGAGGAGAAAGAAGTATGTAAAATCTTGTACCCATACAGCTCAAACTCTAGAGAGGAATGTTTTTTCAGTCATGTCAGCTCAAATTTCATGTCAGCTTTAATTTTTAACTCTCTTCCAGTGACAACTTACTATTTGAAGTTTATTTAGGCTTTTCTTTTGTTTTGTTTTTCAGCTTCACCATACAGCTAAAGCAGAAGGATGATGAGGACACTATTTTATTGCCTCTGCACTCTTCCATATTTTTACTTTCACTACCTTTAAGTTATATTGTCTTGGTGTGAGGCGTGAAAATGTTTTAACCAGCAGTAATTGCAAGTAAAAATGGACTTATCTGGGCATTGCTGATCACCTGACTCAAAGCCCAACGTGCCCTGGAGTTAGCTCACAGCATGAAACCAAGGCAACATTTGAGTTCAACCCCAGTGGGCCTTCAGAGAAATAACACCTCTGTTTGGAAGGTAAAGGCAGACAAAAACGTGGAAGGACCAACAGATCTGCCGTTTCAGGGAGGGACACATTGCTGCCTTTGTTCCAAGGACAACAGACAGGATGCTCTGGTTTTTGGGTGTCCTGTGGTCTGAAATCTCATTGGCAGCAGCAGGTCACAGGGAGGAGCTGTTCCTTGCTTCTGGAGCACATCTGCTGGTTCTGCTTTATTCATAGTCACCAGGTTCACACACACCGGGATGACTGCAGCAGGAACCACTACATGGATAGTGAGAGAAATCAGGAGATTCTCAGGAAAAGCACACACATCTGAGGTCATCTAAGGCACTAAAGTCAGTCTGAATTCATTTGCTAGGGTTTTCACTTACACCTTGGAAACTTCAACAGATACAGTCAAGAGGGTATAAAGGGATTTTCTAAGTAATAGTCCCTCTCTTCTTCTTTCACTGAAGTTCAACAGACAAGGTTAGCAATAGAACTAGGCATTATTATACTCTAACCCTGTAGGGACTTTTACATTGGAGAGGAAAACTGGACTGAGCTTTGGTTCCAGCACTAAACTTTTTCTGAGGGATCTTCAGGAACTGATATGGTTCTGAAAATATACTTTCTACCTTTTTACTTTTTTTTATTCTGTCTCTTAATAAGCTTACCTATCTGTCCAGAAAACAGTCCACCATCATCACCCACCCTACTTTCACCTGATTCTGCCTTTGCATTATCTAATTATTTTCCTTTTATACCCACCATTGCTCCAGCTCACATTTGACATACTAGGGTACAGTAAACAAACTCTAGTCCAATCCACCAGTGGATAAAAACTGGAATGACTAAACAAAAAATAATTTGGAAGTAACAGATTTGCATATCATCATGTGGGTTATGCATTTCTACCCTTTCCTAAGCCTGCTTGTTTCCATTACAGGACTGTTGTAATGTAACCCCCCACCCCAAGTGAGCATTTCTGTATAAGGAAAAGAGTTTCAGCTTACCTTAAACATATAAGGAAACTAAACTAGAAAGTGCTGTGCCCTTTTCATCAGTATTGGCTCAGCGCCAGCACAGGAGCAATGACTGGGCTTTGAGAGTGTACCTCAAAGCTTGTTGCCAATTTCATTGGGCAAAGGTGCCAAATAGCCCACCTAGACCATTGAGTACTAAAGGGACTACAGAAAAAAATTCAAGGGCTTTTTTGAACTGCCTTACCAGTGTCAGAATGCTCTCTACACTGTGTTCAACTTGCATTTCTTTGTTTGTTTATGTTTATTATTTTCATCATTTATTAAAACCTTTTTATTTTACAGAGCACGTCCAGAGAAGTTGTCTCACTACGTGATTTAAGCCATTTCTCTGAACAGGGCTGGACCCTCAGAGGTATTGGAGGTATTGGAAACCCCAACGCAGGACCTTTCAAGAGAAGATTATCTCTTACCTTCTACTGACAGAATGAGCCCTAATGACCACTGGAACCTCCAAGGACCCCTGCATAGCAAAAAGAAAAAAAAAAAAAAAAAAGAAAAAAAAAAAAGAGAGAGAGAGAGAGAAGGATTTATTTCTTCTATCACTATTGCATAAATTTAATCAGATGAGACCAAAATTTTTCATTTGAATTTTCATTGCCAAGGATTTTGTATATCATATTGACCCAGACAAAACAGTTACAGAATTGTCTGAACTATAAATATTCCTCTTTCTTTAACCTTGGCTTGCATTTCTTTTCCTGGACTTAGGCAATACTATTTCATTCTGAAAGGTTCAAGGGGAGTGAATCAAGAAATTAGTAAATAAAACAAATACAAGATAGATAAATAATAGAACCTCACTATGGTTTTTCTAACCCTCACTAGCCATGAGAAAATAGTTCTGAGCTCTCTCAAGGGTTATATCCCTTATATAGATTTCCAAAGATTATGACATTCAAGACTACAGACTTAAGATGAATTAATAAATAGCATTGTACAATCTCCTTACAGTATGATGTGTTTGTATGTTTATAAAGCAACTTGGGAGGTTAATGAGTAGAAGTTCATACTACAGATTCTCCACATATTTTACACATGAGACATGAAGATAATTAATAAAAGCTCTAATCATGTCCTAATAAATGGTAGCAGCAAAATTTACAGGAAGAAAACATATTGCTTCATCATCCCTCAGAAACCCTGACACACCACTCTTTTTTACCCAGTGCTGAAGACTGGTTAAGTTTTAAGACATCTTCAGATGGTAGCCATTCCTCCTCTATCCACAAAGTTTATTGAAACACTTATGCAGTGCTTGCTCCAGCTGTCGATTGTCAGGGTGTCTTTTTGCCAAAGGCTCTCAATGTATCTAGCTATACAAATCTCACTGTTCTTGGGACTAAGCCTGATTTCATGACCAAGCTCTTCAAGAGCTGACTTCTGCACTAGTGCACAAGAGGAAAGCTCAGGTCAAACACTGGAATCAGCAAGGTAATTTTTCATAAACAAAAGAGACTTAGACTAAAGAGTACGGTAAATCAGACTAAGAAACTCTGGCAAAGAGAAACATTTTCCTGTCTGCATACTAGAGAGTGCAGCTGAAACTGGGTGTGTGACCTCAAAAGTCACAAAAGAAAAATCTTTTTTTTCTACCACATGTGTTGCTGATGTGTTATTACATGCCTTTTTAGAAACCAAATTAACCCATGCAGAAAGCAGAAAAAATTATGCTAATTTCAGTAGTTACATATCACAGTATAGGCTACTCTCAAAAAAAAACCTGCATGAAATTTATCAGAACAAGCAATAGGTAGTGTCTGAAAGAAATAATCAAGCTGACATGTATGAGATGGAGAGCAACTACTAAAGAATGTGATGTGGGACTAACAGTAACCAGCTGGTTGAATAACAACCGGCATTGTAATACAGATGCAAAAAACCACCAGTCAAACAAACCCAAACAAAGTATGTCTGCATATTCAAATAAGAACCCAGCCTGCAAAATAAATTAATTTGTTCTGCTTTCTGCTGCACTGTGCAGACGCTGCTTAATGGAGGGCTATGTAAGGGGCAGAGCTCTGTACTTCAAGAAAGATGTGAACTAACTTGGGACAGTTGAGACCTGATCAACTGCCTGGAAAATTTGAGTTAAGAGGAAAGATTAAACAAACTGAGATTGGCAGAAACTGGGAAGACATAAAAGTCCTAAATTGCTAATCAGAGTTTATTAAAAGAAAGTATTTTCCCAGTTTCACAGTGGTAAATATATACTATCTAGAGGTAAATAACTATGAGAAAACCAGTATCTCGTGTGTGACAACACCTATTTTCCTACCCCAAAATGGATTAGAAATGACAACTTAATTCTTCTCTATTACTCAATTAGGATTTATGTGCCTATACAATAATGAGAAAATCTATTTAATGTTTCAATTGTGAATTCTTCTGTCCCTTTGCTTCTTTTCCATTGTCTGAAATCTTCAGTCCATATTATATTCATTTCAATAATGTAAAATTGCACTGACTTTGTGTGACGTTTTCTGTGATAATATGGGCACATCCTGTCATGTCAAGTTCATGAATGTGTGAAACACTTGCAAAGTCATCCATTTGACCTGAAAAAGAAAATAATGTGTGGTCATGCATCCATGTCTTTTGCAAGCATGTATATGAATTCTACTTTCCATTCAAACTAGTTCCATTAAAAAAACCAACAAAACAAAACAAAAAACAATCAAACAAACAAACAAACAAAAAGACCCCAATGCCCTGTGTCTGTGCTTTTAGTTCTGGGCATCTAATAAAATATGTAAAATGTTTCCTGGTTACTATTATCCACTTATGTTTAAATATAAAACAGCAGGTATTCAATGACACTTCTCACACAGGTTTCCCTGTTACCTGATCCTTCAGTCCCTGCAAACCCAACCCCACCCCTACCTCTAGAGTTCATAATCTGAAGCCAGGCTCTTTATCAGCCAGTGCTCATATGAAGCACTTTTCTTGCCACATAAAAACTATAAATTATGCCAAAACGCCTTGTTACACTATAAGTATCATTGATAGGCAGAAGCTTTCTCACTGAAATTAGGCATGGCAGAACTGCCCCAAGCCACATGTTCATAGAATCATATATTTAATATGATTTAATATTTAATATGTATTGATTTAATTTATATATATGTCTACAAAGTTAACTGCATTTTGCACTGGTAAGAAACTATTACAAAGACTTCTTGCACTCCGGAGAACACAGTGAAACCACTGATCTTCAGCTGCACCTGGTTGCTGTGGAATTCTTGGTTCATACACAACCCTTTCACAACCCTTTCAGCAGGTGTGATGGAATACAAAATGGTTCCTCCATCCATCCAAAGAGAGCAGTGGGGCTGAGGTTTCGTTTCTGAGAGTGCGCCAGTAAGAGCAGAGGTGACTATCACGAAAATGGGTAAACAATTTTTATGACATTAAAAAACAAACAAACAAACAAAAACAAACAAAAACTCAAACAAAAATAAACCCTTATGTTTCTCCATTACAGAATTTCTTGAAATAAAAGGATGAAGCCCCCTCCACCACCACAGCCTGTGTCAATATCATAATTTGTCTGAGAAAGCCAAAGGACATTTCCAGTGGGATGCCAGCAAAGCTGAAGCTACACTGAAACACAGCATGTCCTATTTAATTCCCTAGTGAAGAAGCAGCAGAAATTCATGCAGTGGGATGGCTGTTGTCCTGCTGGAAGGCAAAGCTTTGTATTGAAAGAGCACAGCAGGGAAAATAGCTCTAAGGAACAGATACAAATTCTGGCTCCAATTCCTGTGTTGGATTACTCTTCCGATTTTCTGGTTTCTATAAAAGAGCATGAAGGCAACTGTAACTTGTCTACATGGCTGGCAGAAATCTTTCACATGGTCTTTGCATCTCTGAACCACCTGGTTTGGCAGGCCTGCTTCTGTTCTCTAGTGCACTAGGTTTGTGCACTAAAAGACCACCAAACCTCGTAGTAACCACAAATTACCTCAAGTTTTACAAAAGAGTCAGCCCTGCCAAGACTTTCAGAGCAGAGAAGTTCAGAGAAACATTTGAGTGCATCTGAATAACAATTTTTCAGGGCTCTGTGTGGCCTCGCTCCTTTCTTCCTTCCCTCCCTCCCTCCCTCCCTCCTAGGGGTTTTAGCTGGAGGGAGGCTGGACTGTTGTACCCTTTAAAATCACCACACTGTCAGAAAGACAGTAGTCAAAGGTTTGGACCACAAGCATTAGGACTTCAAGGCAACCATGAATTTAGTAATATGGGAGTTAGCTTTTAAAGAGCCTCACTTTTCTGAATAAATCTAGCCCAACGTATTTTGAGGACAGTAGCATTAAAAAATCATGTCCTTTCTATCAAGTTGTACAAAACCTTACCTACCAGTAAAAATGAAAATAATATACTGTACATACAGTCATTGGTTAACAACTATCTCAAAGAATTCTTGTGGGCAACATTGCCTTTTTATTTTTATTTTCTTCCCCAAGCTTCAGGACTAGGATTTCTGAAGCTCTTTTTTAAGTCTGCTTTTTGAGTGAGAACACATCCTATCCTTCCTGCAGAGCTTCTCTATTTTTCAAGACCTCATCACCTTATGCTTGTGCAGCATGGAGCTGTTTAACTGTGGCAATAGGTGGTCTAACAAAGTATTGTCGTACCATTTCTTCAAGGACTTCTTTTGCTCCTTGTGTCATTTATCCTTCTCAGAATAACAGTGTTTACTTTGGACTGTTTTGTTGGAATTGCTCCTTAGTGCCTGATGGATTTGATGAATCACTGGGCCGCCACTGCCCCTTGACCCTGTTCAAGAACAGGAATGTTTCTCCAAGACTGGCAGCCTGTGCTCACTCCAGGCATTGCTCCAGGCCTCCGAGGAGGAGCAGCTCTTTCATGACACGTAGTCTGCATGGAGGAGTCCTGACATCACCACAATTTGCTTCCCTTGCACACTGGTGGTAGGAAATGCAATTCAAGGAGATATGAAAGGCAAAGAAGGATGGGGGAAAGAATGGTCTTCTTCCAGTCATAGATCAAATGTGTTTTTTCTTCACCAGAGTGAGAAACAGATCTCTTTGAATGGACACTAGGGATTTGAGGCTGTTGGCCTGAGTACAGCTGGGTCTCCAGCTGAGCTGCTGTTGTTTGTTTAGGGAAAACAATTGTACTCAGTCAGGAACTTCAGAAAACAGCATGTGTTTGGAGAGGCAGGATGTTGCTGCCATTGCTGTGAAGCTCTGAGTATCCTCATGTCCCCACTCTGACTGCAGTGAGAGCTGAGAGCTCTCAGCACTTTGTTGGCAGTGATCATCGCCTCATGATTAGGTCCATGGACAATTAAGGCTTTCAGATATTCCCACACAGAAGGGATGAAGAGTTGCAAACATGAGGTTCTGATTCTCACTACTGTTATGAAGTGTGACTGCTGAAACATTTATTTCCACTTCAAGTATTTGTCCATATGTGTAGTCCCCTACTGGTATGCACCCACAGTATGGGGTTGCAATTTGAAATCTTTGGCCAGTAGGATCTGTTGGGGACATTCCTACTTCTATGTCCACCTGCTGTGATGCCAAAACTGTAAAGATCAGGTCATGTATAATAGCACAGTTTCTTCTCAGCTTTTATGCTCTCCCAGGATAACCATTGGTACTATAGTCAACAGATACAGTAGTGTTAGCTTAACAGTGCTAATTAGGCTGCTGTTCCCTGAAAGTTCTGTAATCAGATTTAGTTTGTAGGCAGAAATCAAATTAAATTCCTTCTCTGAGATAAGCCGTTCCACCCTGGGTTTGCTGGATTGAAACAATGCGCATCTTTTAAGACAAAATTACTTCTTGCTTAAAGAAAGCAGCTTTTTACCAAGTATTTAAAGAGACCTAGTCAGTATCTGTAGCCATGCCCTTACCTAATTGTCACCGAGACTCACAAAGCAGTCACATGCAGACAAGAGATTTTCGCAAGGCAGAGGTCCTTCCGATTCCAGCTCACAGCTGAGAGAGCTGAGAGAAGAAGAAAACCCCTTTGTTTATTTTTACTTTTTATACATTTGTGGGTCTAGCAGAAGATTGGCTTTTTGGGGTTTCCACCCCTCAGCCTCAGTGGCCAGACCAATTGTCAGTTACAATTTTTTTCAGGTTAGAAATATGCAAAAAAAGGACAGAGAATGAAAAACAAAGGATTTGTTTATACTACATCTGTGGGAAAGGTAGAAAACTGCTCTAATATTGTACAGTAACTAAAAGATCTGACTCCATTTATGAAAATCAAAAGGCTAATAAAGAAACTCAGAAAAACCAGGGTAACACCTAATTATCCATGTGGAGACTGGAATAACTGTTAAGCTTTTTTCACAGAGACTTTGTTAAGTTCAATAACAGAAAGGAAATCAACATTATATACTTTTGCTTCTTTATCTTATGTCCATGCTGGTTCAGAAAGGAACTCACAGCACTGAATAGAATCACAGCAGCAAAGGACTTGAAAGATCCAGATCTTGAAAGAACAAATCAGTTCTGCTCTCGAAGGGGCCAACAATTCCTCCAGTTTACCCATAGCAGCAGACAACAGATACAGACAAGTGGAAAAAACAACCAGTTGTCCAAACAGAGGGTACGTTGCACAGAATTTGGGCAGTACTGTACATGAGAGGTGACCACAAAATAAACTTCTGAAAAACGTAAACTTCCAACCGGATATTTGTAAACTGGAGAGTGGTTTTGCAAGACACATGATTCAATCCTTCTACTCTTCTAATTAAATTTGGGGCACTTTTTAACAAGCACTGTTTAAAAAACAGGACACCTGAAAACACTACAGTGGAAAACCAGAAAGGTGTTTTGAGCCCTATAATGTGTTACTTATGAAAATAAATTGATACTGGATTGCATGGAAGGAAATTATATAGAAAAAAAAGTGATACAGAAAAAAAATAGAGCTTCAAATGTGTAAAAGTTTGCCACAGAGTTTGGCAGTGAAGTATTGTCTGTGTTCCCTGTGGATAGGACAAGAAGTAATTAGTTCAAAGAGCAGCTAGAAATACTTCATGAATTAGAGAAATTCTTCTGTCTGTAGCTGTGGTTAAGCATAATTTCCAGGGCAGCTGTGAAATTCCTTCTCTGAAGAATCATCTGTCAGGAATGGGTTAGATAGAGGCTCCCCTGTCTTGAGGAGGAAGCATGGATCTGGGCCATGGATTTTTCCTATTTTATAGCAATGATTTGATATAGTATAAAACTATTTATAGAAGTAGCAGACCTTTGAAAGGCAGGAGGTTTTCTTTCCCTAATGTTTTTCCTACCTTTCCTTGCACACTGGTGATGTACAAAAGAATGTATATCTTTTACTTTTATCCGTATTACCATAGACAGTGTCGGTGTCCAATACCATGAAGGAAGATAATTAGTCTAAAAGATCTTACCTGGTAGAGGACAAACTGAATTCATTCCTCACTGCTTTTCAATCCTGCCTAATCCCATTAGATACTAATGAAAAAGGACAAAACCTGGCATTTGGGAAAATTGTGTTTTGCTCTGTTCTTCTATGACCTTCTATGGAAATTAGGGGAAACCCCCTTGACTTGCCTATTACACAATTCTCCATCTGCCCTTCCCTCCACTCAAGACTTCTACACAGCCTTGAACATGTGTAGCTTTAATCTTGGGCATTAAACAGATTTTCCCAGACAGCAAAAAGTACCCCAAACTGTGCTTGTGCAGTACTTAGCAAGTCATCCGCGAGGCTTGACTAGTACTAATACAGAAGAAAGTACAACTCGGTTTTGTTTGTTTATTTTAGTTTCACCTGAATAGACCACTCATGAGGGTTCTGAGGTATTTCCAGGGACACAAAAAACTCCATGGACACTGGAACTAATGACTGGCTTCCAATTTATTTATGTATTTTAGCTGAAATTTCATTCCTTATGAGGTTTATAAAACGGCAAAGTTAAAGAGATTAGAGATCTGCTAATTATGAAGAAAGATTTTAGTCTTTTTGTAACTTACTATCAAAAAGAGAATCCACATGGAAGAGAAAACTTAATCAATGCTCTTGGCACAAAGATCATATGTACTTTATAATCTTCAAAATGTCTGTCAAATTCAGCTCTGTCAAGTCAATTAAAAAAATGTCCAATGAGCTTAAAACTTCTGTAAGTCATTTACTGGCAGATGATAGACAGATGGAGAGCATGGTTGTGCCAGATTCATTTCTTTGAGAAATTAGGATTTATAAGAACCTTACCTCAGTTACTAGTTAATTTTTCAAAGTAAGATTGATACAAAGCATGTTCTGTATCCTTAATCGTTTACTTCTTTTGACTGTATTATTTTTTTTTTCTGTTTTAAACTTTTCTTATTTCGACCTTTGTCAAAGCAAATTATTTTCTGTCAGAGGAATAAAGAGGTGGAAGTCCTTGTGAAGATGGATCATCACAATTCTCTCTAAGTGTCTATCTTTCTGATGGAAACCAGGTATCTTGGGACCGCTCAGGTAGTTCTGTTAGTGGTTAAAGCCAGTTCCAGCTCTAGATATCTACTGGTCTAGGTAGGACTACATTCACTTTCTGCATCTTTCTAATAGAGTAGTCAGGACCCTGTCTTCCTTCAAGATCTGTGTAATTTGATAGTCTGCACGTGGTACTAAACACAGATTAAAGATAACTGTACAGCCTCACGTATTTCACATATCTTAAAATCTATTTAAGTTCACCACTGATGACAGATTGCCTTGGTTAGTCTAATTTGCTGTTGAAGCTTAGCCATTAACAATGAAGCATCTGAATCCAGCGCTCCTAACAGTCTGTGTAAGAGCTCCTTTATTTTCCATCGTTTTCTATAGGGTCACAGAGTGGCTGAAGTGGGAATGGGCTGCTGGAAAATGTCTAGCCCAACCTCCCTGCTCCAAGCAGAGCCAGCTGGAACAATTATTCAAAACTGATTTTTGATTTAGTGATGAGTTTTCTTATATCCAAGCAATGGCCTATGTATCACAGCAGCATTACTAAATTTTTAGGAGATGACTTATATCTATTCCAATATTGTTAATAACTCTAAAATTAGCAATGTCAGGTGAATGCAGCTGCTAGGATCCAGAATCACAAGCATTTGGGTTCTTCTGTCTGGTCAGAGTTCTTTTGCTTAAGCTGAGAAATAAATCACTAATGAGTCACTCTATTCAAATGCCTTACTGCAGGGAGGTGAGTCAAGCACAAGGTCAGCTAGGATGAAGTCACTCCAATGAACACAGGTAGTGGGTCCTCCTGAATCTACAAAGTCAGACAAACACTTTCTCTCATCTGCCTGGGTAAAATTAAGTGCACCTTGAAAAAAATATATTACTTATATCCCACTAGGAGTTTGTAAGAGAAATTTTCTCACTTTAAGGCTGTACAAGAAAAATATGGAATAATTATGATTTTATATTAATTTTTGAGTGGGTGTCTTAGTTTGGAAAGACAGGTGTCTGCCAGGAAAAACTGGAGCTTCCCTTGGAATGAAGAATATAAACTCCGTCTTTCTGATTTATCATAATTTTGGAATTAAGGGGCTTAAAGGCAAAGATATGGGAATAAGGAGAACAGTTCTTTACTAGGAATTAAAAAAAAAAAAAAAAAAAGTAGTGGTACAAAAAAGCAAAAAAACCACACAACCCCCTCCCCCGACATAGTCAGAATACAACCTGACACCCTGTTGGTCAGGGTTTTGGTAGCAGTACAATTAAGTCCTCCCAGAGTGACAGATGTAGTTCTGTTGGAGCAGAGATGATCCTGTAGAGGGGTGTAGTTTTCCTCTGAAGGTCCAATGTTGGTGAGATGGGTCTGGTCTTCCTCTGGGAATCCACTGGAAAACCAGGCTCTCCTGGTGTTCTGATTTTCAGTTTTTATCCAGGTAGGAATGCTGGGCTCCTCCCACTGGGTGGAATATCTCACAATGGGAAGATGCAATTTTCTAAGTCATGCAGTGAGCCTTAATGGCCCATTAACAGAAGATATTCTCCTGGAGGAAGGATGGGTCATGGAAGAGATAAAGAAAACACCTCCCCAACCTGTTTCAGCAGATGGCAACAGAATACATTCTTTTGGTTACATCTTGCATTGCAATTCAAGACAATAGATCACAACAGGAATGGTGTTTTCCCTCTGCATCCAAAAGAACAGTTTTTTAAGTGCATGCTTCTTTTGGCTTGGACTTGAGCTTTTCAGCTTTACTTGTCCCATCTTATACACCTAAATTAAAAAACAACAACAACAACAACAATAAATTGTTCCAAGAAAAGACTGTTTTCCTACACTAACTGAAAAGAATGTGTAAAAAGTTAAGCCAGGTGTAGATATCTAGTCAGATGTTTAAATGCCATTTCCGGTTGGGTTTGGCGGTTGGTTTTCTTGCCTTCTGCCCTTCCTCCCCTGCCCCATTTATCTACCATAACATCTTCTATCTCACACATCTGGAAATAAGTCTTTACTTCTATATCTGCAAATGGGGCATTATGGTACACAGAGCAAATGGAATGGCCAATCCTTTATAACCAGCATTCCTTTACAAAACATGATTTAATAGTTGCCCTCAGCTCAACATTAACAATCTCAAGCCATTTCTGTTTTCATCTTTGAGAACCCACAGTATTTCTTAGCTATGAACATGGATCAGTGACCTTCATACTGTTCTAAAAGTATTAAAACAGAAACAGAAAAAGGAATAAAAGTGAAGATTGCCATCTCTGTGAACTCTGAGGAAGATAATGATGTATTTTATGCATACATCAAACTCTTCATCCTGTCTTTGCACAAATGAAGCAAGAATTTGGTTTTCTTATTTTACACTTGTTTAATAAAAAGTGCACAGCAACAAAGAAAGCCTAGCTGCTGTCTTCTGATGCACACAGCACAGCAGTTCCCCAGGGGTAACCTGCCAGGCGTTTTAGGTGGTTCAGACACTGGCTGATTGTCTCTGCAGACTAGACCATACATTTCTGCAAGTACTGAGTATGACCTGAGAGGCGTGTTTTTCTCCCTCTGCTCACCTCTTTGGTGTGGTTTGTCAGTCACTATAAAATTTCGTGCAATTTTATTGCTTCTGCTTTTCCAGTACTCATTCCACTACACCACATCTGGAATGTTACATGTCTCCATCTGACAGCTTTCTGCTGGCTTTTCAATAGCTTCAGTAAAGTGATATTGGCATAAATATTGTAAAAAGGTGGAGGCCTCTTTGCAGCACAAATCATCACAATATGTCTCCATCTGCCACTGAGCCTGAAAGTTTAGTACTGATATATTTTGTCTATGACTATTTTGAGTCAGCAGCTATGCTGTTGTTAACAGGAATTGTGCACTAAGTGCATTTTTCATTGTGATTTGCATGCAAAGCCCTGTGCATTGTGAGCATTTACTTTGAATATGTCTAAATACAGGTTTGTCTATTTGTACAGACATAGTCACAAGTGGTTTGTGACTGACTCACAGCGTGAGTAAAGTGAGTAAAGTTAATACCCTTGACTAAGTAATCCGCAGAAAATCTATATTAATAGGATTTTTTAACTGAGTTTCCCAAGGTTTTTTCCTCAGAGTTGAACCACACAAATTCAGATGCACTCCTCCTGCTCTTCACCATGCATTATCTCAACCTCATCACAAGGGTTGGAGTTTTCCCTTCCTCCATGGCAGTATGTCTGACATTCATGAAGCTTGGTAACACTTTCTTAAAAAGCAAAAAAGGTCTCTCTGACAATTAAAGAATTCTCTTTATAGTACACAAAATGTGTTTCATTTAGTCTGAAAATAAAGAGGAATGTTTTTTTGCAATTTACTCCCTGAAGTGAAGTATCATCAACAGAAGGAAATTAAAATGAACTTTAGATAGATAAGGTAACAGATATTTTGGCATTCAAAGTTCTGTATTAGACAAGTTTTTTTAAAAAAAATCCCCTTGGCTTAATATACTTCAGGAAATTAAACTGAAGAAAATTTAGAAATCCCTAAAAGCTATCATCAGGAAATGCTATGTGATGCTATTGGACCCAGCAAATAGCAGAACCAGTTCCTATCATTGGCCTTTTTGTCTTAATTTTAATTGGTCTGTAATGTTGACTGACTCCCACCACCTTGGCATTGCTATGCACTTCCAAGATCTGTGGCAGGTAAAAAGGGGAGGATTTTCTATCTTCCCCTCTCCTATGCCTAGGAGAAATGGAACAACTTTTCATGCAATAAGGACATCACAGACATAAATATGTGTCACAGCCCCAGATGATGAGATAGAAAATTATGGTTATGACAGGAAATTAAAATGCTCTGAGATGGTTTCCTTTTGAATTAATAACTTTTTCAGAGTTTCAGTTTTATCTTACATTTCAAATGCAAAACACTTGCAACATAAGTGTCAAGCTTTTTGCTAAAAAATTGTATCTCAAAATGTTGAACATGTCAATGGAAAACTGACAGTCATGGTAAGGCAAATTGCCAATATTGGTTTATTCCACAAGGTTACACCTATGCAGACTATTGAATGAACAGTAGAAGAGGTAAAGATAATTCCATTTATTACCTTACTTATTAATCACAGAGAAATGTTTACAGTTTCTTGCAAAAATTAATCTTTCTTCTTGAGAAATACCAGTTCAATGTCTTGAATTGTTTAGATGTCACATCCCAAAGGTTTTCCAAGCCATTCCTCAGCGTTTAAACTTTACTAAAATATTGCAGGAAGGGGCACAAAAATGTACATCGATAATGTCTTTTCCATATCCATATGGAAATGCAGCATCAAAATTGGACAGAAAAGTGAACTTCCTCTTCATAAGAATACCATATCTGCAAAGATAACATTAATTTCTTTTGAAAATATAGAAATTAAGGTAATGATCCTACAAATAATCTTTTATTTCTGAAAGTACTACAAAAACTACAGTGGCTCCACTCTGTTTTGGGAATTGTGCATGACCTAAGAAGTTGATATGAAGTAATAGCTGATATGAAATAGGTTGTGATTTACCAACTGCATTGTTAGATCACAATATTTAATGCTCTGTCAGGAGAAACGACAGAGAGAAGAAAGTAGATATATAATTATGGAGCTAAACAATGCACACTTTTTTGAGAAATAGGATCCATCACCTTATTAACTTGTCCTGTACAGGAATGAAAATGCACAAGCAGTGATCCTTCCAGTATTATAACACTATCATGGTTTGCACTGGAGTTTCTCTAAGAACTCTTTCAAATCATTCCAGTCTCTGGGACATACAGGAGCACTGTGAAACCCCAGACTGTAGAAGGAAAAGCAGCGCTGGCACAAATGTTTCAGAAATAAGCAAGTCAGACTGTTTAGTTTTAGTCTGTATGCATCATTAAGAAAAGAAATAAATCTTAAGTGCAGTATTCAGGTGTTAAATCTGGAACTAGATTGTACACAGATGCATTGGCATAAGGATAGGGGAAAGTATTTTTAGTACAGGCAACAGAAGCCCTGGAGCTGATCTGCAAAGCTCAGTGCCTGAAGTAACTATCCATGGCCCTTGCACATATTCCTTCCTTCTCTGTAGAACACTGCACCCAGGACAGCTGTAAGCAGGACTTCTTACCTTGGCTATTTCTTTGGCTGTCATGACAGGTCAAGTGGATTCATGCTACAGATGCCAGGTTCTGACTTCAGTAACTCAGTTGTACTATCTCATCAGAGGGCTGTTAAAGCCTTCTGGAAGAGAAGTGGAAGAGAACAGTTCTTCCCCTCCACAAAAGACTCAAATGGTTCGGTATAGAACATTCCTGCCCAGGACATGCGATTTCAGTAAAGAACAGACTTCATATCTTCCATGCGGTTAAGAATGGTTGCTAATAACAAAAATAATCTCCTCATTTTTTTGTTACTGTGGATGGAAACAGGAAAAAGAAATCATTACTAAAAGCTGAAAAGATTATTACACAAAACATCCTTCAATCACTGCAAAAAAAGTGGATATTATCCACACATCTTCAAATATAATTTAGTAAATATTTCACCCTCACTTTGAAAATATTCCATGAATATTATTCATCTTATTAATAAACTCAGATGATATATTAAATACCAGGGTCATTTGTTATATTAGGCATTAGCTCCAAATCATTTTTCTGTACTCAGAACTGTAGATATGTTTGAAAGTCTGGACCTTACAGTGTTTTGGTCTCAAGCTGCCAAATCTAACAAGATAGCAGGAAAGAGTTCTTTTGATCTACATCTCCAGCACATTGCCCATGGTTGAATGAATAACTAGAATGTAAACAAGGGAATGCGGAAGCATTCCATTAAGGTTGCCTATCTTAATTTCTCTTTAAGGCAGGTTAATTCAGTTTTAGAGGAAATTCTGAACAGGAAAAAGCAGAAGCTGATTTTTTCATATTGTTTTCATAATGACTTGTGCCTTCTTGTTTTAAAATAGATGGTCATGTGATAAAGTCATTGCGCTAGTGTTCAGAATCTGTCTGCTTGATTTCTGTTCATCTACAGCTTCCCTTTCCCTTATGTTTAAGAACAGGAGGATATTATTTTCTCACACCACAGGGATGGCTGATGCTAGGCATAAATAAAAATAGGTTTCCTGATTGTTCAGTGATGGGCAATACATCTTCTATGCCGAGTTGGGAAATCTTCCTATCTACAACCATGAATGGCTTAATTTCTTTCCATTTAATTAACAATACTGATTTAAGGTATATTTCAAGTTTGGACACCAGTCTTTGGTGGAGACATCAAGTAAGAGGACTCAAAAAGAAAAAAAAAAGTTATATTGGTAAAAAACCAAAGAAAACTATAAAGTCTTAAATCAAAAACAATTAATTAAATCCTATGAAGGGATCTGGAACTGTAGAAAAAAATAATCGTCTCAGTACCCTCTGTGTAAAATTGAGTTTGTCTCCTTCTCAAATAAGTGGTAACTTTACATTGATACATTAATAACAAATCTGAAAGCAAAGCGACTCTTTATTTCTGTCTTAAAAAACCCAATTACTTAAAAGGAATAATTTCCAAGAAGAAAAAAACAAGCAAATAATGTGGTCTACTGCCATTTTACTGCCGTTGTACGCTCCATTTCTCTGAAAATTGTGCAAATCTTAACCTGAGAATTTAAGTGTTTTGGTTTTCTTCCCTCTCTTTTATGAGCATTGGAACTTTTTAAATGGAGAACTGTTATTTTCTAGAATGATGATTGACATTTTCTTTGGAACCCAATCGCACTTGAGAAAGCAATTGATCTTCCAGTTGTCACTAGTTTCAGCTCAAAACATTGTCCCTGTTTCTTCAGCATCCAGGGTGAGCTACTGCATATAGTTAAACTCACTGGATTGCATCCACATCCAGATGGGTGGTCCTTTGCTTCTGGCTGCAAAAACTTAGACATTGAGCTGAATCTTTAAAAACCAGGACAGATTAGTTTGCTTGGGCTCCAGCTCTAAAATACTCAAAACTACGCCAGGCTCACCATCAAGGAGAGCCTTAAAAATGTCTTTCTATTGGAGGCTGTTGCTACTCGCAAAAAGGCAGAAGCAGCAGCTCCAGGAAGTAAACTGGATTGAATGAACAGTCAGACTGCCTTGTATGAATGAGATAATTGGGTTTCTTTTTCTCCACTTATATGAAAAAAAGCATTGATCAAAAATTATCCTTTTCAGCTACTAACAGTGCCTGCAGCTTGCTATCCTCTCCTTTGTTTTCTTTTCCATCAATATTATTTAAAGGGAAAAAATCAGCTCATAAAGGGGGTGTCAAGACTATCTGCCAGAAGTTGCTGAATGACAATGTAATCTCAAAAACTAATATAATTTTCTAAGTTACAAGTTATAAGATTTGAAGCGTGATTTGCAATGCAACCCTCCATCTTCCAGAGACTGGTGCATTTAGCAGTGCTGAAAAGAGTCCATAAATGACAGCAGGTGTCTGAAAAGACATTCACTTGCTTCTAAGGAGAAACATAAAATACTTCTAGCTCTAAATATATCAAGAACTGGTAATGATCAGTGATAATTGACAAGAGAAAAGCTTGTAAAAAATCTCTCCAACTCATTTACCTGATTCCAACTGTGGCCAGTAGCAGCTGGCTAGGGAAGGCATTAAGAACAAGCCAAGCGCAGAATGATACTTAACCTGTGCAAAATATATAGATTTTTTTCTCTGTGTGTGCATATGCATATATGATATATCTGCACAAGAGCTAAAATGATAGATTTGGAGAAGGCCATAAACATGGGGAGCATCCTGTACCAATAACAAAATATCAGCAACACAACAGCTAATCTTTTCAGCAAGCAGAGGAAATTCTTCTACCTTTGATGTACCACATGAACCCATTACAGACACATGCACACAAGCACTAAAAGCAAAGTAGGATATTGTTTTTCTAACACACAGTTTTATGATGAAATATATACTATTCATTCCTTTCCAAAGTCTGGGAGAAATCAAGCCTGTCAATGAAATTAAACAGCAACAGACCTGAAATTGGTAAAAGGAAATTTATACTGCATAGAGTGTATAATCAATCTCCAGAGTTCTCAATAGGAGGAGAATTGGGATTAAAAATCTGGGATATTTATATGAATAAAAATAATATTTGCAGTTATGTTAGTGTAAAAACCGCACAGGCACAAAGGCAGACCCATCCATTCACTGCCTGGGGCTAAAAATGATGTTTCCCCTCTAGGAGCGCTAATGTATAGTTTTTAATTGTAAATAGTTGACACCTTCCTCTAGTGAATTTGACACCAGCAGCTTTCAAGAAGCAGGATAATAGATTAGAAGAACCTTTGGTTTAACCAGCACCAGGTTTCTTTTCCTTCAAAGTCCCCCTTCCTGATCTACAAGGGTGGTCTTCTCCACAATGGAAACAATGCAGTGCCAAGTTATTACATAGTTATGTGTGTGTGTGTATATATATATATATCTATTTTTTATTTTTTTTTTTTTTTTTTTCAAATGGCTTTAGAGAGCAGATGCAAGCATTGGAGCTCTGGCTCTGTGGATATCTGCAGAACAAACTGAACACTGAATCTCATCCAGCTGTCATTCAAGTCCATAGCAAAACACCCACTGAGCTGACCAAGATGAGGGTGATAGTCTGTTCAGCTACTGCTCCATCGTGTAGCTAGCAAGGAGTACACACATATCTTAACGTTCATGATACTTTTATTTGGGCTGCCTGATATACAAAATCACAGGTATAATCCTTGGGTGGAATTATTTCCTTCCTTTCTGAAAGAAACCAAGGCAAATCTGCTTCTCTTATAGTGGACAAATCCTTAAATACTGTTAGTTCAGCTTAGCTTTTCAGAATTCAGTGACTTATCCGAAGTTTACCCCAAACACCCACATTTTAGAAGTGGTCAAGAAGTCTCATCAGAGCTTAATTTTAGGAGGGTTTTGGAATTTCAGGATTTCCTGGCTTTCTGGCTGGCCCAAAACCAGTTAGATACATACAAGATAGAGTAAGTATTTTAGAGGTGAGGAAATTCATCACTGAATTTCAGTGGGTGGGAACCTGATGCCCAGGGAAGTGAAAAAAATTCTACCTAGTATTACTTGTGTGCTAGTGGCAGAATCCTCATCTGCTCTACTCAGCTTCCCCTTGTGAGAAAAAACAGCCTCCTCACAGGAATTTCAGACCTTCTTCTTCCATACCCATCTCCTTTTGGAAACCAGATGTGCAGACTCTGAAATTTTTAAATATGTATTTTTACCAGATCATGCAAATACTACAAGTATCTTCAAAAGCCTTAAAAAAGGTGGTTAGAACAATAGACACAGGTCACAGGATGCCCCTGCTCTAGGTGAACCTGCTCATTCACAGCAATTTTGCTTTTTTGGCCCTTCGCTCCTGTTTTTCTGAGACCCTGTACTAGTGCTAAAGTGCTGCTGCTATGTTTTCACACATTTCCAGTCATTTTATTTCCCTGTCTTTAGTTTTGTGGGGAGCTGTTTGGTGCCATGAAGAGATTTTTTTTTTCCACGGAATCATAAATAAGTGTTCATGTTCAAAACTGTCATGAAGATCTATACCAGAGTTTTACAGAACTCTTGAAAAAGTGGAAAACAAGGTCTTGATCACTCTATTAGCTGAATGATGTCAATCATGATGTTCTACGAGACTGAACATTTGTATTGTTTTAAAGGACTCATCAAAAAATGCACGAAGACTACACGGCTTTCTTGTGTAATGTTTCAACTACTCTCATGGGAATCAAAAGCCAAGGAAATCAAATAGCTGGGATATTTGTAAGGCCAAGAAAAGTTAGAACTTGTGTTCGCACCCCAAAACTGGCATTTTGACATGCTGGGCATTCTTATTTTTACTAATCCAATTCAAATTCCCCTCCCAGTGAGTAGTTTATACTCATAGGAAAGATGTCTCTTGCTAAGAATTATTTTCTTGTATTTTATTCACTTTTGTTTGTGATGATCCACTACTTCCTGAAATTCTCCAGCAGGAAGGCAATCCCCACTCACACCAATGAATCCCAATGATTCAGATGGGACTCAGAAGCAGCAGTTGCAAAATAAGATATATTTGTTCAAACACACGGGCCGAGACAATACAGAGAAGCAGGACCAAAATTTCTCATTCACAATGCTATAAATAAAATTTGTGATTGTTTGCCAGATAAAGACTTCATGGGGAATGATGTCTTGTCAGAGATACCAGGAAACCTGCTGTTTACAATCTTAGAAGACAGTCTGATTTTTTGGCAAAGCAACAGTTTTCCTGGTTGAAATGAATTGGTTAACAGCAAGGCAAGATGCTTAACTAAGGGCTTAGCGGAATGGAGTATTTTCTTTAGAAAAGAACTGTAACTATAAAAAAGGTAAAGAGATTTTAGATTATAAAACCTTTTTACAGTTTATTTCCTATTATTAATTTCTTAAAATATATATAAAAATGAGGATCTGACTAAATGAATCAGGACGCCAATTGATAAATGTCTGTCCTTGTAAACAAATAAATAATTATTTACAATCTTTGGCAAAATAAAATGAAATTTTATCAATCTCACTCTCTCACACACACTTGCAAGGAAAAAAAAAAAAAAAGAAAGAAATAATAAAAAAAAACCCCATCATAAATAATTTACATAGAATAGGAAAATTATGATACAGTCCAAATATTAACATCTTCATCCCTAAACTGATGTCTCTCTCTGACAAAACAGAAAACCCTACACAGCCATTACTCATTACATTTAATGAAGTCATCTTCCCTTCTGCTTGGAACTTGGGGATGCCATTTGAGTTATGAAAAGAAACTGAAATATTTAAAAACCTCATTAATAGGATTTGTGAAAACAAAATTAAAAAAAAATCCTAAAACAAAAGAAAAACCAGCAACAAAACCAACTGAAATAAAAATTTAAAAAAATTGATAATATGAATACTATAAAATGTGCAATAAAGCCAGCAACTGTTGATTCCTTTCTAATGAATAAAGCCACAAAATCTATTTCAAGGTAGAAAAAGTTGATTCAACATTTAGCTCACTGTGCCCTAGAAGAAGGCAGAGGTACTGTGTTCTTCTATCAGGTATCCCATCTATGAATAAAATTACACCAGCCTGTGTTCTTTTTGTGAACAAAGGTCATACATCTTAAACAAAACAAAAATGTTAAACATGTCTATACTATTGTTTATCTGAGTAACTGTTGTATCTGTTTAGAATAAACACTGGTACCCCTTCAGCATTATTTAAAAAGTTCTATATACAGCAGACATAGGTAACAATACAAAAATATTAAAATTAGGGTAACCGGATATATATTAAGGTTCCATTTGTAAATTCCTTATTACTATTCATTTAACTTTAAAATATACATGATTATAACCCATGGAACTATACTTAAGTGTAGGCCATGCTTTGACAATATCTACATATTGTGATATACTTTAAAAAATCGCTTTAAAATATCATTATTTGTGAATGTATTACACGCTTTAAAAATCAATTATTAGAGAAGGTAGCTTGGTGTGATAATCACAATAAATACTAACAAAATATTTATAAATGGAACCTTAAATTCATATGTTACCAAATTAAGTAATGGTGGCATTGCCACCTTTTCAAAAACCCACATCAGGATTCAGGATGTCAAAGTGCTTTTTGCAACAGAGGTGGAAAAGTGGTTCAGGTTCAGTTTGCTCCACATGGTCACGGTATATTCTTTATTACAAGGCAATGCAGAATATGATGAAAACAGGGCAACTGGAAATAATTTTTTGAAAGTCAGACAATAGTGATAGCTTTAGGTGTTTAAATGAATCACTCTTCTCTTTCACATAAGAGTTTCTAGTTCAATTCTGTTTGGCTTAAATAAAGTCCCTACTAAAGAATGCTTTAGGTTGCAAATTTGACAGTTCTACCAGTAATGATTTTAAAGTGTTACTAGGAGCATCCTTATCAACTAAGCACCTTTTTGAATCCAGAAATGTTTATAATTTATCTTTAATAGTCAAAGGAATTTTCACTGTTGGTGTAGCACTCCATTACTTTGCTTAAATTAGACCCAAAAGCTCTGTGTTACTGAAGTCCAGACCTGATCCGAGCAAGGAAATGTCAACTATACACCCCAAAAATTAGGACACATTTTTCCTCACTTAAACGTAACGACTGATAATGATCATCTCCCGCCCCCCCCCCCTTTTTCTCCATATATATAAATACATTAAGTAATTACATTTTTATATGTAAACGCCATTCTTTCAAAAAGACAAGTAAACAAACAAAGTTTTGTTAAGTTTTCACTCTACAAAAGTGTTCTAATGTATCAATCTGGTTTTGCTTCAGTGGTGGGTCCAACGTTCACGTTTAGGTTTCATTAGTCCTGGTTGTGAGGAGGCACTTGGGTGGAAGGGTGGCTGAAGCACTCCTGGCAGCTGGGAGGATCCTGGAGAGTGGAGCATGGGGAGAGAAGGCAGGAGGTACACAAAAATAGAAACTGGGAGTACCAGGGAGTACTGAGGTGTCTGGGTTGCATAGCATCTACAGTACTTTGCTGGTAATGCAGCAACCATTGCTCAGGCATCTGAAAGAAATGAGAAAAAAAATATTAATTGTGGTTGGGGTTTTTTTGGTTAGGAAGTCAATTACACAAGAACTCCACCATGATACACCAAAGAGATGCAGCACAATGCTTTCTGTTCTTCATTTTCCTACAAATGGGAGGACATTTATATAAAAACACATGTGCTGACATATAGAAAGAGACAAGCATGTGTATGTGCAGCTATGTATCTAAATGTATATACAAAATCATATCCAAGAAAACCTGGAAAAGCATTTTCTGTATTTCAAAACATTTCAGACAAGGCATTACAGAAGGACATGCTCATTAAAGATATCTGCTCTCTTTTCCATGCCTCTTGAAAGAGGGGTGATCTGGAAGTATCTCTCTGCCTGAGGGACATCTTGAAATAGCCTACAGAGGACAGTGGATATACAGAGAGAATTCTAAGCAAGTTTTTCTCAGAAATTTTTACCTCATTTTTTCCAGGTGGATAGTATTAAACATCTGGGGTTTATTATTTAAATTGAGATTACTCTAGGGGCAAGGGGCAGACATGGCATTTCACCAAAGGTTTACACCATGCTATGGTATTACAGATTGTTTTTTTATTTAGAGGATACTTTTCATTTAGATTCTCTGTGCTTGTTCCATAAGTTATGAAAGGCATAAGCATCTTTCAGATATTTTTTTGTAACTAACCTCTGCATTCATATTTGAGGTCAGAGAAATAGACCATCTCTTGAGAGAAGACAAAAAGACCTAATCGTCCACCAGCAAAAGTTGTATCATAGATTGGTCCAGAATCCACCATGACTTGTTTCCCTTCATAAACCAGAACTCTGTAAAGAAGAACAGAAATTAAACAAGGAGGCTAATGCAGTGTCCAGTGTAAGAGCTGGTAACAGTCTCTAAAAACTGGAACAGAATTAATTTTGACAAGGCACTAGAAAACCCAACCTCATTGCAGGGATCACTTCTCATCTCTATCTCACATCCACCTGGCTGGCAGCCATAACACATTAATCAAAAGCAGTGGGGCTGCTCCTTAAGTGATTTTATGAGCACCATCTGCAAAAGATTTCCCAGTTCTTTATTTAGAACAGTCATGTCTCCTGGAATGAACTATGTCATGTACTAGCATTCACTGATAAGCCCCTGTCCCAATGAACTCAGGGGTTAGCACACGAGCTCGTCACACCACTGAGCAAAGCTGTCTTTGCAGCTGTGTGAATAGCTGATTTATTTATCTTTAGGAGCAAGGGCCAACATCAGAAATTGGAAGAATCATCCCTTTAGAGTCAAACAAAACATTAATTGGAGACGTGCTGAATCTCAATTTCAGACATTATAACAGCTTAATGAAAGCTGGAAGGATTTGGACACAAACAGCTAGACTAATATTAAATTGAAAAAGGAGAATTTTTTGTTGTTGTTTTTTTGGGAGGATTTTTTTAGTATTTCAGGCATCCACCCTGGAGAAAAAAGACCTCGAAAGGCAGCACTTCATTTTCTTTCTTTATCAGAGACTGCGTTTCTGCATACTTGCATCCTCTACTTCTCCTGGGAGACTTTGAGATAGTCTAGATTTTTAGGTTCTCAGTCTCCTGGGCCAAATGAGAAATTACTTCTTAGTTTGTTAATTAGATTAGTCTTTGGAGGCAGGGACTCTTGCCCTGCTTCAATTGACAATACATTAGCTACAGACAGCAAGATAGCTTCACGTGAGGATGAAAACACTTGAGCAGCTTCCTAGAACTCAGGGGTTAGTTAGGGGCAGATTTCTGTTTAGACAGAAATGCATGTCCAGCACTTGTAATAAAGTGTTCTGTTTCCTGAAAAGCGCACAAAGACAAGTATGAAACTGCTCCCTGAGATCAGTATTTAATGGATGGTGAAAAGAACGGCAAAAAAAATGACAGATTTTCATGTTCATATAATCCTATTTAATATAATTCTTAAAATACCAAGAACCCAAAACATATGGGAAGAGTTTAATAGTTCATTCAACCCACCAAAAAAATTACATGGCTCTGATCATGTTCATATGGAACTGATAATTCTGTACAAATAAATTTGTTTCATGACTACATTAGCAAAAAACCTAATTTTCTATCAGAACACCCTGAAGAATGAAGGAATTTAATGTCCCAAACCACAGAATTTGCCACACTAGATTGATCTAACGTGGTAACATCTTTTGTCTGACACTGTGTAGATTCTGTAAAGGAAGTAACAGGTAACAGCAATGAATGAAAAAAAAATCAAGTTTCCTTTTGACCTGCATCAGTCAATGCTTTGCACTGCAATACACAGAAGCATAAAGAAACCTGTTTCTTGGAAAGAGAGGAGTAACTTAGCCTCTCCTACTTTGTCTACACTTTGTCTTTCACAGACAAATGAAAACCCCCTGCACAAGACCTTTGGAGGTAAGGTTTGACTCTACCCCATGAAAAATATCCTTGACAGCTCCAGTAGTTAGTAGAAGATAAAACTGACATGGACAGTTAATGCTCAGTCTTTGGAGCATAAGCTAAACAGCTATAGACAGTCATTTTCCACAGCTCCTTGTGTGCATTACAGATGTGCTTATGGCCACTTCTGCAGTGTCTTTTAAGCCACTACGGGAGACAGGATGCTGAAGCAGACAGGCCCTTGGCCTACTTCCCTGAGGCAATGCTGATGTTTATAATTATTTTGATTCACTGAAATTCCACAGGCTGGGGAGCAATCTCATGTTCTAATCTTGCTTTGAGTTTTGCTCAGAAATTTTTGGTCTCTTCACAGAAAAGCTATTGAGAAAGAAGTCTATTTTTTTTTTCTTTAATTTAGGGGTATTTAGCTGATGTAAATATTGAACCATCCAGACTAAATTAAATACATCTGAAAAGGAAAACAACTTATTCTGAAGATAACAGAATGTTCCCAAAATGCTGGACAAACTGCCACACAAGTAACAAGCACCAAAAAGTTATCAGAAACAACAATGAAACTGGTAACATAGCTTTTAAATCAACAGAGACAAAAGCATTGCTACTAGAAAATGCAGAGGTACAGAAATATTTCTTACTTTATTAATCCTGTTTTAGGCCTATGAATCAAATGCCACCTGTAAGCAGTATAATCTTTCCAGCCAATGTTCTTGGGATCATGCCACAAAGTACGCACCTACAGTAGGAACACAAATGCATTATTAGAAACACACTGTGCCCCAGTAACTCTACGTCCACCATAGTAACTTCCAAAGCTTATTTTCTGCAGAGCATGAAACTGAAAATAGTTGAACATTTGACTGGATCATCAAAAGACTTTTTTATGGAGTGCGAGTAATGGAAATTTCTGTCTTCAACTGTTGATCAGTTATTCATCTGCAGTTTCATAGCTAGAGTCACTGACGACCATTATGGCATGAAACCTTGACTTCCCTTATGATGCCACAGAACCAGCAAAATTGCAAGAGACCCACAAGGATCATCAAATCCAACTCGTGGCCACACAAAGGACTATCCCCAAGAGTCACATCATGTGTCCAGGAGTATTGTCTAAATGCTTCTGGAACTCTTTGGGTTTGCACATACACACAACCAGGTTGACAGAGCTGACCCTTCATGAGTGCCTCCAGTGATGGAGAGGAACTGCAGCTTGCAGAGATGATACCGTCTGTGGCTGCTCCTTGAAAATTTCCACTCAGTAACAGTCCTGTCAATTCCTATCCACATGTGAAGCCCTACTAACCTAATTTCCAAAATGCACAAGTTTCTTCCATTGGAACATTTCTTCCATCTGGAAAGAACAGTTTCTCTCTTCTTTTTAATGTCTTTTCTCTTTTTCTGTCTCTGGTTACTGTACTCTAAACCACGTATAATTCAAACAAGCTGGAACACCAAAGAAGCAAGTGCCAATACAGAAGTAACAAAGGATTTGTGCATAACTGAGACATCTCTCTCATTTTTTCTTTTGATCACACCTCATTTTTCCTTTTATACATATGACTTTCTTTGAAATACAATGCATGTGTTACTACTGACACTACTAATGAGGGAATTGAAGAAAAACTGATAAACAGCCTCAAAAAAAATTGAGCTGTGAAAGGAAATTCTTTTTGAAACATGTCCCTTATTTTTAAAACATTAGTCATGCATTGTTGGACTGAAGTTTTTAATCTCTCACCTGTCCAGGGGTGTTTCCTGTGTGCCAGAGAGCATTTCGTAAGTGTTCACCAGTACCAGTGGTTGAATTCACTACTTTGAGCGACACACCAGAATAGCCATAAGCCCTGGTGGGTTTGTCCTCCCAATAGGTCTGAGTGACCTGCTTCCACATCAGAACATAAAATCGACTGCTGGACTGGTAGCCAAACACAAAGCCGGCATAGTCATCGTCACGGTCTGTGTTAACATAGAACGTCCCGCTGAAGTCAACAGAGCTGAACTCGTCATAGCCTGGGAGAGGACAAAAGAGACAAACCATTGAGTTACAATGCTGGGTCCAGTTATAGATACCCAAGACTCCCAGCTACATCCTGAATTTTGGCAGGAGACATAAGTGGTATTTCTCAGTTTCCCCACCTGTAGAAGAGGAGGTAATTACACTTGCCTGCATAGAGATATCTGGAGAGAAGTAAGTTGCTTATAAGGGGCATTGAAGACAGAAAGCACTACACTTATACAAATATTTTCTATTGTGTATTTTAGGTATGTTACAGTCAGTGATGAGATGAATGGACAACAAATGCAGGCAGCATTGGGCTGTTTATACTCTGGGTGTATACACTGACTCAGTGGTTAGTCCAAAGTCTGCAGCACCAAAAAGGTGCATATATCTACCTTTTTTTCCCTTATCACAGGATCACTTGATACTTTTCCAAAGATGACTGACATCTGATACTTACCTACAGCTATCCCAGGATCAGAGTTAGCAGTCTGCACCAGTTCCTTGCCTTGGTGGCGAATAACCCAGTTGGGATCAATCTGAGCTGTTCCCTTGGGGTCCAGAGGGACCATCTGGAACTTTCTGAAATCAGTTTCACTGATGGCATTGTTTTCAGGGCACACATCATAAATATCTGGAACATTGTCATTGTCAAAGTCATCTTTGCAAATATCACCTCTGCCATCACCTGTAAGCAATGTGAATAAGCAGAGGCAATTGTTAGCAATTTATCCAGCCCCAGTCTATACACCACTTTGGAATGAGGGTGGGAAACGTTGGAAGTTTGCTATGTCAGTGTAATTCACTAATGCTTGCATTACATTTTCAGTTTGATTTGTTCCAGATGTGGACACACCATCACACTTTAATATGTGCTGCACAAATCAATTCAAAGAATAGCATTAAAATCTTAATCTTCCACACATTACTAAATCCTTATATATTGTTGATCATGTCAAACTATTTTTCAGACTCTTATCACTGTCTTAAGATTCTTCCTGCAACAATCCATCTAAGTTGCTTCAGATTGCAAATGTGTTACCTTTATGTCACAAGAAAGGGGGAGAGTATTGCAGTAAAATATGCATACATGCTTAGATACTCTTCCACTTGTAGGTAGGACAATTTGACTTATAAAATACACAGTGCTTCAGAAAAATGCATAAGAAAAGAAGGTAGCACTGCATTTCCTCAGAGGGATGAAAAAATTAAGTTTTGCTATATGAATTACAAGAAGTTTTTTAGAGAACAAAAAAGTACAGGTCATCCATAGTTGTGCTTCTGCTCAACACTTCTACTACACTTAATATTTTAGAAGAATGAAAATATATTTCCTTTCTTAGTTTACCTATAATAATAATGGAAACCAGGAGATGTGACATGCCTCAAATAGCAAGTGAAAGGAGGCATCTATTATTCCATGGCATACAATAGCACAAAGACCTGAAAATAATGTAGAAAAGCTTGGCTAGACAAGTATAGAAACAAATTCCCAAATGGCTCCAACTTTTATGACAGAAACCACTGGATATTACACTAGGAAGTAATGCAAAACCAGTGCTGCCAACTAATTTGTTTCTACCCTCACATAGCAAAGCATCTGCTTGGTTTTTTTTTTCTCCACAGTGTTTTTTGACTGCCCTAAGAACATGGGAATTAACACAGTGGGAAATAGCAATGACCCAGCTCATTCAATACTGACCTACTATAGATGTTTCACAGAAAAATGGAAAGTTACATTACCATGGCTAACCAACACAGCTCTACCCAAGTATAGAGCTTTCAGACAGAAAGCAGAATGAGTTTTAGGCAACAGCCAAAAAGAAAAGAGTAATTGGAGAACATTGAAACACTTAGTATCTCAGGGCTCTCTGCGGATCAGATACGTGGTAAAATGGTCCCATTTTCCAGTCTGGATATCTCCCATAGACAACTCCAAATCCTGACCAGCTGTGTGTTCTTTCACCTGTTTGCTTAGCACTCATTGGAGAAAAGAGAATGAATTTCCTATTTTGTTTTCTTTGCCAAATCAAAGAAATAATTTGCAGAAGAATCTAATTATTCACTAAAAGTCCAGCTGATGTTCATCTGGTAGTGAGCTGCTGCTGACAACATTCATTCCCTGTCAAGTTAGAAAGTGTTTGTTTATCTAGTCACATCCAACAGCTCTCTCCAGGGCCTCATCCTGATACGGTAAAACGCACATATTCAAGAGCATGGGAGCAGGTTTTGGCTTTATTTACCCCTTTTCCAAGATTTCTGTTGGACCTGCTGCTAATAACAGTGATGAGCTGGCTAAACTGATTAAATATATGCTTTTTCTGAATCGTTAATCCATACCTCAATATAGTTTCCTTTACAAGAACCAGATAATGGATGACTTAAACTATCTCAGCTTGGGAGACATTGTTCTGAATATATGAAATTAAGGGGCTATTCCAAGGACTGGCAAATACAAAGATATTCTGGACACATATTATAGGACTGAAAGGCTATCTAAATTAAGAGCTACTACTGACTACCAACCAGAAACTTCTTACTGACAGTAGTTGTCTTACCAGGAAATCAGACAAGTGTCAGCATTTTAAATTTCTAAATGTACCTAAAAACATATTGTGTAGGTAATAAATTCTACTTTCAATTTCTGAAAGCCATAGAATGGCTGCAGCAAGCTGAATAACTTGGAACAGAAATTGCTTACCTGCACTTATTGCAAGAGTCATTATTGGTGACATATTTGACGGTTTTCAAAGGATCATAAACATTTTCAAAATTAAAGTTATAATTGTGAAACTATCTCTATTTCATTATTTAAATAATGCCAAGCGCAGAGAAGGACTGTTTGAGGTGAACAACAACATTTTACAAAAAAAAAGAAGGAAGAAAAAAAAAAAAAGAGCAATTGCATATCCATTTTTTTAAATTGTGACATGTATATCATCAAGACATATTTAAAGCAGTCTGTAAAGAAAATTTCAGAAGAGCTGCTCAGGAGTCAATTACAAAAATTAAAAATCAACAATACTTTTCAACTTTAAAAATCCTGAAGAAATAGTCTGGTTTTCAATATAAAATAGAGCAGTGAACCATATTCTTTTCCATTTTAATTTTCAAATGGCAACTTGTTTTGAAAGTGAAACAGCTCACTTTTCATTTTTTAAGACATTTGAAATTGAAGCTATTTGAAATATTTTCTGACACTTTTAATATTTCAATTAAATGTGAAAATAAGCATAATAACAAAAACATGGATTCTTTTGGTTTTAAAAATTTGTTAAATGTTTTCTCCTATAGTTATGTATGTGCATGTTTGAGCTCCAGTCTAAGACGTTTCCTAGTGCTCTAACCCTTGACCAAACTGACCAGTTCAGGTCCATCAAATTCCATGGTGTCTCAAATATCAAAACCAGCTCTGTTTGATGTGAAGTCTCTCTTCACCAGATGTTAATACTCCAAGATCAAAATCAGATTCTAAGAACTAAATGAAATTCATACGATCTTGTTCTTACCATCTGAGTCCTCCTGCTCAGGGTTGTATCTGAGGCGGCAGTTGTCCCGGTCATCTGGGACACCATCATTGTCATCATCAGGATCACAGGCATCTCCTTTACCATCCTGATCGTGGTCGGCCTGGTTAGCGTTGGGGATGTAAGGGCAGTTATCCTGGTTGTTCTGGTGGCCATCTTCGTCTATGTCCTCATTATTGTCACACTGGTCACCAACGAGGTCATTATCGGCATCAGTCTACCCCAAAAAAGAATTGTAGAGAGTAATTTTATTATTTTTACTCAATACAAAAGTACAGCCGGGTACTTAACTGTTCAACACTTCTTTTCAAGGGCTTCTGTAGTGACAAATACCACAACGACAACAGTGCTTGAAGCACAAGCATAACTTCAAGGTAGCGTGGCTATTTATTCTTCTATCAGTGGGTAAGATCTGGTCCCCAGGCTATTTGCAGGGAAAGGCTTTATTTGCAGACAGATTAAAGCAATCATCATTGTACTTCCCTTTCATCTGATACAAGGGGATCTCCCAATATGAGATGTGAAAGTGAGCAATACAGATCCACCTCTTCGGCTGTCCAGTACAAAGACTGACAGCAATTCCTGTGTTCTTTTCTCTGCCCTTGTCCTGATGTTACCATTAAGGAAACTGTTTTCATCATTTACCTGGTCTGGATTATGCATCAATGGACAATTATCACACTGATCACCAACTCCATCACCATCTGTATCACTCTGGTCTGTGTTGTAGACGTAAGGGCAATTATCTCGTTCATTAAAAATGTCTAGGGGAAGAAAACCCAACAAAATATTGAAAAAAAAATCAAAATTATACAACATCCAGACAGCCATAGACTGTTGGAGTCACCAGTACAAAAGCAAGGCTCTTAAGGGGTTCATAAGCTTTCTGACTGCTACAACATCATTGCCACAAATAGTTAGGACTAATATTAGAAAAAAAATTATGGTATCAGTTCCATTTTTCTTGTTATGAAAAAGTTTACTGTATGTATTTTCGTATGGAAGAATAAGGGCTGATTATGTCTTAAGAATTTAATCCTTTTCGCTGAATAACAGCTAAAGGAGTAGGGTATTTTTTAAAAATAATTTGGTTTGGATGTTATTTCCCCACTCTAAGAAATGGCATAGAAGACACAGCTATATCAGGTTCCAACTTCTGAACTTTTGTATAGAAACAACTGTATTAGTATTCAGCTGCCTCAGCATTAATGAACTTAATTTTACCAGAACTTAATTAATTGTATAGCATCATTGTATAGTGTGCCAAATTTTCAAAAGAAACTGTTCCTCCTCAGGAAACTTCATTATAAAACCAACAATCTACTTCAAAATAATAGGATGAAAAGAAACAAACACATGTTGGCATATCTGTCTGGGAAAGATTCAAGGACACTTCCCTGTATTACATGGTCCCTGTGTATTTGCATAATCTTTCAGCCAATGACATATGATTAGATTTTTCTTCAAATGCAGAACTACCATGAGTACTAGTATGAACCTGATGATCAGAAGGAGGATGAGAGCACTTCAAAATGTTCAGAAGTTAAAGTCAGGTAAGCATCCAAATGTTTAAAACACTACTGGGGGAAACCCAAAGCTAGATTTCTTCAACTTTTAGTATTTCTGTATCCTCACACATTTGAATTGCCACAGGGATATTGATTTTTCAACAATATAAAAGTGTTTTTCCCCCGTCTTAATTCTGATCAAACTGTGGTTATACAGGAATGTACTGGTGGATGAAATGAGCACTTTTAAAAATATTTTAAGACATACAAAAAAATGTCCATTTGGATTACTTTGAGTTTTGCATATTTATACATTCATAGAAAAGCAGATTACTTTACTATGGATATTGTCTTATCTGTGTGAATGTTCTGATGTTCTTTTCCCTCCCTATAAGGAAAAGAAAAAGTCAACAGAAGTGTCATATTAGACCCTGATTACTTTAGAACACAGAAGAAGGAAAGATTTATTTTTTTTTTAAGATTATGCTGGTAAAGACTTGTTTGATTTATTCTTTAGTAACATTAATTGTAGCCATTTAGGAACTGTATGGGCAACTATACTACACAGGGCAGATGAACGTCAGCCTTCTCTGTCTTCTACATTTTTGAGCTGCTAGACCCAATTTTATTTCATGTATAACAGCAAGTAGCCCATCTTACAGGACATAAAGCAAAGTGCACTTGTGGAACAGCACCTAATTCTCAAAAGTGAAATCATACCATCTCCATCAATGTCCACAGCACATGAGTCACCCTCCCCATTGTTGTCTGTGTCAATCTGAGCAGGGTTGTGCACATAGGGGCAATTGTCACAGCGATCACCAACTTCATCCTTGTCATAATCAAACTGGCGAGGGTTGAACAGAAGAGGGCAATTGTCCTAGTAAGAAAAAAATATATTTCACAATATAAATGACAGCTCATGAGAGCATACTATGAAGTGGTAACTCCTGCTCAAAATTCAAATACTAATCCATTATTTTTTCAATGGACAAGCTGTACCTACACTGAAGGTCTTGGCAGTAACAGGATGGCATCTGGACAGCCTGGCTCACTGTCTGTTATGTACAAAACATGTGAATTTTGTTCCGTATCTCACAGGGAGAGCAACAGTCATTTTAAACTGAACCTGTACTCAAGACATTTAAATAAAGGTGTATCACTGGTACATGTATTAAAAAAAATAAATCAGAACATATTACAAAGTCAGGTCAACTTCAGCTGCATTTTATAACTTTCAAAAATCAAAAAGACACAACTAGAAATTGTTGCTCTGATTTTTTTGGAACAAACTAGTGTTGGTATTTTCAAGTTTATATCACATATTTTGATTTTTCAATTTTAACAAGTATTGACTTTTTGTTGGTTGTGCTCTATTGAACAAGATAATAAAAAGTTTTTAAAAATGTTAAAGTGAAATACTCTCATTTACCAAAAATCTTTCTCTCTGAGACCATGAGACCTGAGACCTCTTAAAAGAATTTTTGAAAATTTCCTATCACTTTAGTTTCAAAATCTGCCAGAAGAATAATTCTTACATTTCATACATTCCCAAATTGCATATGGACTTTTGCACAGGCACAAGATAGTACTCAGTGGGAAATGCAAAGGAGAAAGAAAGAAAACCAAAACAGTGTGAGTGAGAGCTACATCAGCAGCATGGAATCAGAAGGGAGGTCATAAGGAAAAAAAAATCTTTAAATTACTTTTTCCTCTGCTAAATAGAAAAACCCCACATTTAACAGGAAATAATTTTTAACAAAATATTTTAAATTGCCCAGAAATACATTTCATATATTCAAGGGCAACATATAGAGGCAAGTTAAAATCTTATGCTGTTCAAAAAACAATTTGTATCTACAATTTTTGAAAATACACATACTAAATCATATTACTTTATCAAATTATTCTTTGTTTTGTTTTTTTTTTAAGTTTTCCAAATAGAGACCAAATGAACAGAGCTCTTTAACCACACAACCTTGACCATCTGAAGTTCTAGAGCATGTAGGTTCCTTCTGAAGGGAGCAAAGAGGAACAGTAAAATTCTAATACCAATTCACTTGTCCTAAACATGTTCTGAAAAGCCAGGGTGAAGCAAACTCTCAAAGTGCCTCTATCTTTTTGTTGAATGTACAAGGCAATAGTTTTAGATTAAGTGGCTATCTTTTAGGCTCTGCAGGTAAAAGAATTTGTCTTCTGGGCAGATCTGAGGGAAAGTATGAACCAGGCTATTTTCCTCCCATAATTTTCCTTTGATACTGGCTGTGTTTATAGTTTTTTTACAAACAAGTTACAATGAATAAAAATATCATATATATAATATTTACTAGCTTTTCAAATACAGTAGACTTGTCATTCTCCCATTACAATATAAAAAATCCAATACCACTTTTCATTAAACTGTTTTCATATACATAACTGTACTCCAAAATGATACCGAGAACATAGTTCTCAGGGTTTCCCAGACTTGCTACTGTTCAGTAGTACTGAACAGTACTGCTCTCCTTTGACTGAACACACCTTTATTCTGCACTATACATCATTCAAGGAAGGAAGTGCAGAATAAATCAGCTGAGGTTCTGAACAATAAAGTTCGCATCTATTGTAGCGGTTTTCCTTAAAATCATATGTTTAGGTCAAATGTACTGCAGACAGATACATGTCTTACTTTGTCATCTTCGACACCATCATTGTCATCATCCTCATCACAGGCATCTCCTTTCCCATCTTTATCAAAATCTTCTTGGCCAGAATTAGGCAGAAGGGGGCAGTTATCCTGGTCAAAAGAAACAATCAATAAGTTATGTTTACATTATGTCAGAGTAACTTGCCTGGGCAGAAGAGTAGATATGGTAGACCCGAGACTATGAAACAAGAGCAATCAGCAAAGTACTTTTTAAAGTGCCTGCTTTTTTGTTGCCAAAGGTAGTATTCATTTGCTGCTTTCATACTGTAAAGTAAGTGAAATACAGCTGCAAATCATTCTATTTCCCAGCTGCTATTAAAGTGTCGTTTCTAGTAAATTTTTGAGGGAACTAGCAGAGAACAAACACACCATACGCACAGACATGTACTCTTACAACAACTTTTTTATAGACAATTCATGAGATATGTTTGAAGGTTACATAAAAAATGGCCAGGTTTTGCTGCCAGAAAAATAAAAAATACAAGCCAAGAGAAGGTCTTCAGGAACAGCTGTTCACATGGAAAGTTACTACATAGCAATGCAAAGTACTACACAGCAATGAAGGGGAACACTCTAAGAAAGAATTTTGAAAAAAGTGTCTTTATTCTGTTCTGCACAATAGTACCTTTGCCCTCCCATGGCTTTAAAAATAATAGACAAACATACCTCTATTTTGTACCATGGCTTTGTAAAGAATGATTATTTTAAATAAACAATTCTTAACTTACAACTTAACTGAGAAGTAAGAGTAAAATAGCTTGCCAAACTTTTAACATGCATTTATTTTTTAATACTAAAATCAGCTAAAATGGATTCCAATTCTACCACTTGCTATGCATAAATCTATTCAAAACACATTTTGTTATTTTCATTTTTACTCACATGCCAGATATACCACACCCAAAACTTAACCTGTCAAAAGAGTGTTTTGTAACACATACTCTAAAAAATGAATGTTATAGTAGAACGTTTAAAAATCTCAGTGGTTCTAATAGTAGACAATTTAAGAAAAAGAGTACTGGAAATAATGTGATTAATATCAAATCCTGAAAATTTTTACCAAATATCTATGAAGAATCTTGACTGTCCACCTCAACACTAGTCACCAGTGATACAAAAAAATTTTTGAAACAATGAAAGAAATTAGTCACAAGAGAAGTTAATTTTCAGTCATTATCAGTTGAAGGAAAGAAGCTTTTTAATATAAAATTACTCAACTAGGATATTTTGTAAAGAATATAAGGGCCTGAAAATTTGTGGCATTTTTATGGGTTGTTGTGGGTTTTTTTTGGTGGGTAGAGAGGGCCCCTTAAATTAAGTACTTGTGTCTATTAGATCAACATATGTTACACAAAACATGAAACAATCTTTAGAAACACATTTTTTTCTGAATGGGTTCAGGATGTTGTGTTTAACTAAAACTAATTCTTTGTGTTACATCATGAGTGAACATGTGCAAATTCTGATGACAGGAACTGAAAGAAGTATCTATTAACTACAACAGCTAAGTTGGCTGAATCCACAATGAACAGATACCAATTACAGAGAAGAAGACAAACATTTGAGGCCCAAATTTCCATCCACATCTGAAACTCTTTGGCTGATAGAGCCCAAATTCCCACAAGTGACTTATTCCCTCAAACAGCCTGATTTCAAACTTTCCTAGTCTCTTGGTCTGTATTTGTTTCAACTAATATAGTAGTCTAGAGCTCAGCCATTTTTGCATTTCTTTCCTCAATTTGTTAAGAAGTTTTTGTGCTAGAACTTCAAGAAGATTTCCAGGTAGATCACTTTAACACAGAGAAGGAGAAGCAAAAAATGTTTCAGTTCTGGGGAAAAAAAAAAAAACACCTCAAAAACTTTGGACAAGAAAGCTTGCCCTTACATCCATGATTGATTACCAAATACTTGAGCGTCTGCCTACTGAACATATACAGGTAATCCAGTGTTGTCAGAGGTCTCATTGGTAGGTGTTTAAAGCTGAACACCTGCATATGCCTTCTACTCTGATAAAACTCCTCCATCCCAGTTGATTAATTTGCTGCTGCAAACACTGTATGCCCCTCTGTACTGTGCCTGTCATTCAACTATCAGCAAGGCCGCCACCCAGAACTAGGATCCATGGAATTCCCTAGTTGTGGGGTGAAGGCACCCCCTGACATTTGGGCCATTGCTAAACTGGTAGAACAACTTTCAGCCTGGTCTCACGCAGCATCAAGATATGTCCTATGAGGAGGCTCACCATTTTGAGCAATTCCCAATGGAAGGAACCTCAGGCCATGAAATCAAGAAGGACTTAATGTGTGCTTCAGATGAGCACAGAACCAGGTGCCAGGGAACGTACCATGTGGACACACTCTACTAAACCTACATGCCACCATTTTTAGGCTCCCTGATGCTGATTTTTCTCATTGGTGTAGCAATGTTTCATTGTTCACTACAACATCACAGCTGCACAGCAGGATTGGACAGGTCCCATTTGCCAGGTGTAGAGCCAATGGTCAGGTCATTCCCCTTGGGAGGATGAGAGCTGGGATTTCCCATCTCTGAAGGGTGAGAGAAGCTGAATCCATCATCCTGCCCGCTTGAGCCTCTGCAATAAGGGAGCTCCTCTAATTAGTCACATTCTTCCTCTCTTAGGCTCCTATTGTTAAAAATTATCTCAGGCTCTGAATCCAGTTTTCACAGTGTGGTCTGCTTAACTCTTTAAAAGAAAGGGTAGTTCAAGATAGCATTTTGAACTCTGGCCTTTACATGGCTTTTAATGACTTTTTAAAAGCCCTGCAGGTAGGATTTCACACTCCCCTGCACCCTGAGATTCCTCCTTGGTCCTCACTAGCTGTGTGCTTCACACCCATACTTTAGGGCAGCTCCTGCTCAATCATTCACAAGCATCCCAATTGTCCATGTATTCTGAGTAGGAAGAAATCCAAAGCAGAGGACTCTGGATTTAATTTTGAGAATCCCTTACTGTATTTTACCCGATTAAGTGAATGCACACTTCACAGCATCTCCTAGAAAACCAGCATGCTGTAACAGTCAAAGCTTACTGAAAGCAACCACTAGCTTCATGAATTAAAAGGGTTATTCCCAACTATTTAGGAAAAAGTGAACATTTCGTTAACACATAGCATTTTTATCAACCTTTTTCCACCTACCTTCACACAGTGATATGTTGCATTAGCAGCACACACCAAGTTATTATTAGGCCAGCCATCCAAATCTGAATCCTCACCACAGATGCGTCCATCACCAGCATAACCTGTCCTACATTCACATTTGTACATTGGATCACTGAAATGGCCCAGATAGATGCACTCTGCAGACTTATGGCAGCTGTGTGTCTTGTCCTTGCATGGATTCTCAGGTTCACAGACCTAGAAAGGATGGAGCATATTCACTGAAACCTAGTAATCACAGTCAGCTGTGTGTACCTCAACTTTGTCAAAATCAGACCCGTTATTTAGAGGTGTGAAGACAGGAACTTTGTTTTGATTGTGGTTAGTAAATCATACTGCTCTGTCAGTTCACAACTCCAACAAGTATGTACAATGAAAAATAATTAAAGCAAACCACAGGAAAAATTGGACATTATTTAAAAAGCAGTTAAAGTGGTTAAAAATTTCAGAACTGTATCTGCCTTCTTCCAGATGTCATTAAACCCCAGAAATTACCCGCTGAAGAAAGGAGATTGTACTCACTTCTTTAGTGTTCTGCCTGACAGTATAAAAGGACTATCTTATTTTCTTAAATCAAAGAGACCCTAAGGAATTCTTGTGTTAACCTCATGTAGGTTTTTGTTACCTCTTCCTTATCACTACATTTTTCATTGACAGTGAGAATCTTACACAGATGGTTCACATGTAGAATTCACAAGCTGAGCTAACCACAGATTGATTCAACAGCAACAAGGAGAAGGCAAATATGACTTCTACTTTAACATTTCTGTCTTCCCTAGGAAACTGTAGTCTTCAATCTCACTTCTACTTCCTACTGTCCTTCACCACTGATAAGCTTTAGCCCCATGGAATTTAGGGAGTGAGAACTTCAGACATTTGTCTGATAACACTGACATTAACAGCACTATATTTATGAAAAAACAAACTTAATTCTTCAGTTTCCACTCTCCAGAACAGGTATGTTAACCTCAGAGAAAGGAGTGCAGGGAAATGCTTGCTCCTGGAATTTTAGGCTCATTTGGTAGAACTGTGCAGATGCCTAATTAAAATCACACCCTTAAAAAATCCCAAATTTACTGTTTTGCTACTCAAAACAAAAATACTCTGAAACAAAAGTTATTTATTTCAGGCTATTTTTGTTTGGTTTATCTTATGCCATCATTCAAAGATATTTCAGATGAGAATTACTCAGAGCCATTAAATTCCCTTCAATATCACTTACTTGCTTCTCTGTCTTGGCAACTTCGAGCCCTACTCCATAGGGCTGACTTCCTTTATAGCGTGGAGGACACGGCAAGCAGTGGAAACCTGGATTTGTGTTTACACAGCGATGGACTTGATTCACTTTAAAGCAAACATCTGACACAGCTATACACTGCAGGGAAAGAAAGAAAGAAAGGAGAAACCAATTAGATGGCTGTGTAATTCCTAAATAATGAATTTGTCATGGTGATTTCCGGATGTAAATGGAAACAAAGCCAATACCTCGTCAAGATCCTCACAGACTGTGCCATTGCCAAGGTATCCTGCTGGGCATGCCCCACATGACCAAGACCCATCTGGGTAACTGTTGCACTCTGCTCCAGGAAAGCAAGGGTTTGACAAACACCCATCTGGCAAAGACACACAAAACTGAAAATTAGGCAAGGAGCAAAACAAGCTTTTAAGAAACAGGTATTCTCTCGTCATTAGTTCAAATCACACTTGAGGCAACAGACTCTTATAAAACCCCTAAAGCTAGAGTTATTAAGTGCATTTAAGCCTGATCACTATCAGTTTAATAAGAAAAAAGTTACACATTGCTACATCCAGTTAAATGCATTACAGGCTATTCAATCCCTATTTAAGAAAGACATACTTCTCCAAGAAAGTTAGTATCACAAATATATATAAAATCCCACTAAACAGCACTGAAATTAGTTAAATGTCCTCTACTGAAACAAAGGTATAATTAGCAGATTCCTGTAGTGTCACTTCATAATTACCCATTAAAGAGATAACAGCAATAATAATTACTCAGACTGAATAAAGAATGAATACCAACCAATTGGGCAATCCTTCTTATTGCACATATCATGTTGCTTGGTATCTCCCACACACGGCTTTCCCCCATACTGTGGCTCTGGACTGTTACAGAGGCGAGACCTCTCACGAATTCCTCCTCCACAGGTAACAGTGCAGGCAGACCACGGAGACCAAGGACCCCATTGGCCATTCACTAAGATATGCAAAAGAGCAGAGAATCACAGGCAATAAAGGGGGGACATCTGGTGCCAATGACAACAACCCTTCATCAGATCCCTAACCAGAGACAGCTTCTCACATAGAAAGATGACAGCAGATGTTTGCGCTGAGATAGCAATATTTCAAAAACAAACAAATGAAAAATACCCAACTGCTTCACAGGCATTTTTTGGCCAATAATTCGAAGCAGCACACCATGCCCACTGGATACGCAAAGAGAAAAAAAGGAGGAAAAATTATACAAAAGGAAAGTGAAAGTGAAATAATGAAAGGTCTCTAAAAAGGTTTAAAAGTGTAGATGAATAAGAAAGAATAGTAATTAATTGTGTCAAATGTGAAAAAAATGCATGCATAAATATCAAAGAAATCAGACTATTCGGAGATTCTATGTCTATTCCTAAGAAGTACAGAGACAGCTTCCTTTTAGAAAGGAAGTGTTTATTTTTGATATGCAGAGATACATCGCTAAAATGGAAATTTCTCTAACTCTTAATATTTAAAGACAAATTACAACTTGGAAGGTTTACAAAACCTCTGACTGCATTGCAGTCTTCATTTTCAAAACACTCTTGTGTGTTATTTCACTCATAAGATAAAATTGCATCATAAAATTTCCACCATAGAAATTCACTGCCATTAGGATCTGAATAAAGAGAAGGAATTCAGCTGGAATATTGTGTTACTTTTGATTCAAGACCACAGACATACCTGGACATGGAACCTTCTCACACTTCTCCGTTTCACGCCCATTCCCCACACAGTTTTTCCCACCCATCTGGGGAATAGGAGAATTGCAGAGGCGGATGCGGGTGATATTTCCCACTCCACAGGTAACTGAACAGGAAGACCAAGGAGACCAGTGACTCCAGCCACCATCTTGACGTACTGCCGGAGAAAAGAGCAAAATTCAAGCAAACAGCCCACATGCAGGAGTGATACAAACTCACTTTTGAGCTTAGCCTTCTAATGAGCCTCTCACCACATCTGACGAATGTCCCATCTCTTTCCCACCACTTCACTTACAAAGCCCAGCATACCAGCTCAGGTACTCAAGAACAGCTTCCTCAGGAAATTCAGTAACCAATGCATGACTAACAACTGTGTCAGACATTCTACTTAAAAATGAACTTTTCCAACGAAACAAACACTTGCTCAAAATGCACATTTGGACATCTAGCAGTCTCAGCTGCTAGATATTGCCTTAGGTACTATATTAGCCTGGTTATCACAGGTGCTTGCAATAGCATTAACTATGCTTCTGGAATATCATCCTTGTAAGTGCCTTAAATATAAAAGCAGTTTGATACTTTGCAGAAATCTTCCATGATTACTGTATTCCTAAACACATCTAAGTTAATGGAATGGCCCAACAATCAATAACTGGCAGATGTAAACACAGCCTCGCATATCATGTTTACAAACTAAGTGTTGTCTCCAAACTGAGCTCAAACAAAAGACTCCAGTTAATAATATTAAAGAAAGGATCACTCATCATCTATTTTTTAATATAGCTGAGCCCAGAATGTACATACCTATTAAATTGTCAGGAAAGGGAGGAATATCCGAAAGGGGAAAATTGGCAAAGAATCTAATGACAGCTACTTTAATTGTGCATATAGGATTTCTCAAATACGTACTCTCCTAACTAAACTTGGTTTTGCTTTGAGATGTCTAAAGAAGCTTTTAAAAAGGAAGAAATTTATTACTTACTGCGATGGTCACATTTCTTAAAGCTGCACATCCTTGTTTGGATGTGTGGGCCTGTACAAGCACTCCTGGTAACATCACATGACCTTCCTCGCATCTGTGTCCCAGAGCCACAGGTAACTGAGCATTTTGTCCAGTCTGACCATGGTGACCAGCCCTCCTCACTGTCATCAGCTGCAGAGCAAAAGGTAAAAAAAAGTGCTTAGCTTTGAGAGTTGCTCTATTATCCTGTTTAGAAGATACTACTTCTTTTCTGCAGAGTATGTACTTTAACATTTAGATCTCTCCTCTTCTAATTTTGCTTTCCCAAGCTGCCACTGACATTATGGAATTATGGTGTAATATAATGAGAGGTTAGTTCAGATAAGAATCCTGGATCTTAATGAGCTTGTTTGCAGGAAGCACTGATCTCTGAAGGAAGGATATCTTATCTCTAGAATGGACTGAGCCAAAACCTAAGTCCAAATTGCCTTTGGCTTCAGAATATAGGTCAGTGTGATGAGACGTGGCCCCACCTTTGAAAGTTGCGTAATGGTGAACATGATCAAGAGCACTTTGTAAGAATATGCCCTATGCTCTGAATGGGCAAAAAAATGTGAAACATGACTGGGGAGAAGCATGCTTTTAAAATTTTATGCCCAAGGTAGCTAAGCAGGTTCTTAATCTTAATTCTAAGCAACCAATACAATCAATGAAGACAGACCAAGTCCTTCAGAGGGTAACTTTAAGCACCCAAGTTACTTTGTATGATCTCTGCATACATATGAGCTCTATATTTGAACTTACCTGCCTTGACATCTTACTGGTTTTGAGCTTTCAAAAACACTAGTAGTGATTTTAAATATTGCCAAAGACTATCTATCTACCTTTCTCCTCAGGTGAATACTCACAGTGAGAGCAGACTGGACAGCATTCACCTTCAACAAAAGCTGGATCAGCACAGGAGACTGCTGGGCAGGTGATTTGATTGCATACAATTTTGGAATCCTAAAAGCAAAGAAATCAATTTCCTGATTTATGCTCACAGAGAGGTAAATGAAGGTGGGCATCTGGGGAAGTTTCATGTGTGGAAATGCTTTGATTTGTTCTATCATGGACATGGGGACTACTTTTTATAAATGTCATTAAGTCCAGCCAAGCTCTAAGTAAATATGTCCACCTGACGTGGACAGCTGAGCTGGAACTCCATTTCTGCAGAGAAGATTATTTCCAAAACCTTACCTGGCAAATGCACTTGGTGCAGCTATCCACAATCCAGCTTTCATTATCTGCAAAGACACGGCCATCCTGCCAGCAAACTGGTTGGTTCTTCAGTGTTTTGTTAGGCCCAATCAGTTCCCACATAATTTGGTTCTCTTCAGACTAGAAGATGAAGTTAACGTAAACAAATTGTGCATCTCATAAGCAAACCTGAGACATGACTGCACTTAATTCTTCCATCAAAATATGTATTTTTACATATTTACGAACACAAGGAAGATGATCTTAAGTATTGCAGTCCTGCATAGCTCTTCTTCTAGCAATGGTACAAACAAGTCACACAATACTAAGGGAAATCTGTTCTTAGCCACTTTGCTTTCCTCTAGTACAGCTCATTTTTAGGTGGAAGAACCTAGTCCTGACACATATGGCATTACTAATAAAATTCCTTCTGAAATAATTAGCTGATACAGAAAAAGAAGGGCAGACTTCAGCAAAACATCACCATAATATTTCAACTATGAAAATCCCATACATTTACTTGCAGTTTAGGTATCCCATGTAGCCACTCACTGATGTATTCATAAATGGTGTAAACATAGCAATAAGGCTTTAAAAGTACGCAAGCAAGGTTGGGATTGCCAGCTTTCAATTTCCAAACCTTTAGAAGGATTTCCCCTTTGTATGAGGGCATATGTGTGTGTGCTCTTTTAAACTCAGTCCGTGAAGCCCAAGCCTTGATTAAAGTGTTATACTCAAGGACCACCAAACTAGTCCCAACGAAAAGAGGACATCTTTACATTATGTAGATATACTAACAGGTGTTCATATGCAATACAGAAATCTCTATTAAATGTCCCGGCATAAAATAAGGAAGGAAAGAGCACTGCACAGCAGACCTCTGTCATTTCTCCAGACTTGCAGGTACCTACCACTTTTTGGAGGTTATCAGCCAAGTTGTTCACCACGATGCGCAGGCCGGTGAGCTCTGTGAACATTGATCCCAGCTCTTCACAGGAGCGGTCGCAGAACTCGGCCTTCTCCGGTTTCTTACCCACGTACTCGGTTGTGACTGCGGGGCTCAAGTGAAGGATTTCAGTGCTCTCGTTGATGGTGTTCACTTCAGCTGGTAGCAAGAGAATGAAAGAGAAGAGTATCATATACAAAGCTCTTCCAGAGATTACAGATTCCTGCTGAAATCACAGACTGGCACCCATGGGTAGGGTTTAAACATCTATTTTGGCACAGCTTCATGCTTATTATACCCAAGAATAAAAGAAGGGTTAGATGTCAGCTGGTTCCAATTATAGACTTTCCCTTTTCAAAATTAAGAGCCAAGCTCTCTCACATGGCCCTCACTTCAAAATTGCTGGCACTGTAACATATTCATTTATGAAGAAGGCTAACAAAAGGACATAGCATCAAAAATGTAAACCTGTTTTATCCACTCAGACATAAAAGGTTTCAGATTTTTTCATGACCTATCACATTTCCTCAAGACAGAGAAAAAGGCAGAAGAAAGAGTTTCCTTGCAGAAAGTCGTTGTCCTTATTCTGTCCATATATTCCATAGTTTGATCAAATTTGGACCGTTATGCAATCTATACCAGACTTTGTGCTGTTCTACATTGCACTGCCCACTGTTAGTCTCAGAGGAGCTGTTATAAAAATAGTTTCATTCTGAAATGAAATGGAGGTCAAGCTAAGATCAGACAGATTATTTGATTTGTCACTCCAAGCACTCCTCAAAAAGGCAGATTGTAATTAAAACAGAACTTTGTATGCATTAGACAGGGAGAAATGAACATGTTCTAATATGATTTTGAAAGACATCCCTGTCTACAGTAAATTCCTGAAAAATAACATAACAGAAAGCATAATTTTAATTAATTAAAAAGCACATAGATAACTAAATAAAACAGTCTATGTTGCCTAGTCTATTAAAATGCTTAACAGAAGGTAAATGTCTTACGGATTCCATGGATGCTTCCTCTAAGGACTCCATGATTGGTATCAGCTATACAGCAATCCATACTTCCCTATCTCTTAATAAATACTTATTTACCAGATTTAGTGATGTTGGAATAACTCAAGGTTACTGTCATGGGTTAGTACAGTTTGGTTTTTTAGTTATAGAAGAATGTAGAACAATTCTCCAGGTCAGGACCTGGGAATTGCTTTGGAAGAGACAGGGACCTATCAGAGAGTTAGCTGGAATATTGGCATCTGTTCTAACCACTGAAAATTGTTGGTTGTGACTTTGGGAAGTACCATATAAAACCCCGTGAATTTCCTGTAGGTGGGTCCTTCTCCTTCTTTCCTTTGGCCAGAGAGAGACAGGTAGCATCGAGCTGGGCCTGCTGCTCCCCGCTTTCGGGGGAGATCTGCCCTGAGGCCTGGCCGGATTCCATCGGCTCCCAGGTGAAGAGGGGGAAAGGAGAGGTTGCTGTTTTGCAACAGCTACTTTCTTCAGACTTCTCTGGAGCAGGGAGAGATCTCTGCTGGGCCCCTGATAAGAGCTATGGGCACTGTTTGGGCCGAAGCCACCCCAATTTACACCGAGGGGTGGGCTGAGAAGGCATTTATGATCCTGCCTGGGTTTTTGTGATTCCGGACTGCCTGAGTGCTCCGATCTCTGATGTTTCTGTGAGTTCTTCCCCCATCACCAGCGCAGCCTTGAATATCTAACACCACAAGCTACAGAGAGAGAGACAAAGACTCTGGGCAGATTTAACTCTTTCTTAGCAACATGAAGCTTCCAGAGCTTAGCCCTTCTCTGAGAGAGTAAGAAAGGGCAGAGTGAACATAAAGAACAAACAGCATGAAGTCAGTAGAGCGAGAGTGAAAAGACTATTGGGACAGAGGGTTGAAGAGTTGGTTGTTCTATTCTTACTTGAGCCATGGAAATGAACTCTATATTTAGATTATTCCTTTAAATCATGGAAAAGATATGCATTTGGGGAGATGATTGTTTTGATTTGTGTGTGGATTTGAGCAAAGGTGTTTGTGATGGACTAAGCAATATTAATCCTGTAAGATGCTTGAACAGAGATAAAGATGAGAAGCCCCCTGCGCCAGTGAAGAAGTGAGAAGATATCTCTGTACCTTGAGGTGAAGAATCCTTTGCTTTATTCATCTTTAAAAGGTGACACCCCAGTATGCAAAAGTCTAAGACCCATGACCCATAAGCAGCTTAGGAAACTGCTCCTGGGAGGGTCACAAAGGCAGGTTTCTCCGGGCGGTTGTTTTTGTGACAGTTTAAAACCCACAAGAGAACTGTTCTAAGTTGTCAGTAGGATCCATGACTCTAAGAGAGACTCTTCCCCTAAAGAATTAATGAAAGACTATTGTCAGATAGTGAAACTGACAAGTGAAAATTGCAAGTTTTGTCTCTTTATGTTGTTTTGTAAGAAAGTGAACAGTTTGTAAGGGGAGGGAAGAATGTTTTTGAAGTTTCATTCCATTTTAGGGTTTTTTTTCCAACTTTTTTTTTTCTATTCTTTTAGTGTATATTAATAAAACTATTTGTTAATTTTTGAAGTTGAACCTGCTTTGTTTTTCTCCTAGTCTCTCTCCCACAGAAAGAATAAGTACCAAACCCAAAATTTAGTGAACATGAAACCACTACAGTTACCAAAGAGAAAAGACAAGCAAAGGATAAAGCAATTTAAAAAGAATAAATCAGCACAGGAACACATACCATAAAACATATGCGTCAAAACCCCAATACCATTCAGTGTTGACAAATCATTGAAGGTGGCAAAGCTTCAGAAATGTTAAGGGTTTGCCTTGATGCTTTACCAAACAATGTAAAGTGTAATATATAAATATAAAAGGAAACAAAATCAGGAGCAAAATATTCTTCATTAATTTGTAAGGCTAAAAATAAAAGAAAAAGATCCAACCCACAATACAACATTAACTGATTACTTCTCAACCAAACTTAAAATTATTGGCTTGATGTGCTTTTAAAGTAGCTATGAAACATCTTCCACTAGCCAAGGTCTACAAAAAATTGTTCAGTTTTCCAAAGTTGAAGCAATTGCCCAGTTTCATTTACACGATGGGAGAAAACCACATAACAAATCAGAACCCTCTGTGTCATAACAGTTTATTTCAGCCACTTTTTGATTCCCTGGAAGGAATGCACTTTTCCTACCACATTGAAAAACTAGATCTCTCAGATCCCCCCACAGCACTTCTCAGATCATTAATTTCATATTTTTCAAGCCAACATGGAGTGTGCCTTGACCGGAACATTCTGAGGACATTAATAAAGTTGCAATCTCAGCAGGAAACATAACCCAAAACTATGTTAGAAGAACTAAATCCTCACTTCCTACTGGTACTTGGCAGTGACTGAAAGAAGATGTCTGGGGATCACTGGGAAATCAGTTCTCTGCTGCTGGCTTCCTGCTAATTTCCTAAGGACCAGATGATTAAAATGAGAAACCAGAAGAGCAAAATGTGCATCCTCTCATATATGCAAATACTATTCTGTTGATATAACTCAAGAAGGGATTTTATTGATGTGCCTATTTAGGTGTGTTTTGGTCATCTTTCCCATCCAGTGCAGTGTTTAAGTCCTTCCTAAAGGATTTGCAGCCACCACACTACAGACATACTTTCCTACCCCCAATCAAACAGCATTCCCAAGCCACCATTTCACCATATGTCACATTGCCTTATTAGACTTAAAGACACATCGGGAAGACACAGCCCTGTCTCCTTTTGTGTCCTTAGGGCTGACGAACTTCATTGGTAACATCAGCCCTGTTGTCATGGGACATTAACACACAAATATGTCATCTTAATGCCTATACTTCAGTTAAATGAGAGAGCCATCTAAATGGGAAAATATCTTCTAGTCAGTAACATCATTCATGGCTCTTCAATGTGGTAATTGTCATTAGTAGCATCCCCCAGGTTTCAATACTGGGCCCAGAATTGTTCAAACCATCCATCAATGACTTGGACGGAGGGACAGATGCCTCCTCAGCAAGTTCACTGATGACACAAATCTGGGAGGAGTGACCAAAACCCCAGAGGACTGTGTAGACCTTCAGAAGGACCTCAATAGGCTGGAGAGATGGGCAGAGAATAACCATTCTGCCTCTCTCCTCATCCTCAGCCGCATCTGGAGTGCTGTGTCCAATTCTAGGCTCCTCAGTATAAGAAAGATATGGAGCTCCAGGACTGGAGTCCAGCCACGGACTACCAAGTTAATTAAGGGATTGGAGCCTACCTCTTAAGAGGAAAGGCTGAGAGAGCTGGGCCTGTGCAGCCTCAAAGAGAGACAACTGAGAGGGTACCTCATGAAGATGTATAAATGTCCAAAGAGGATGGAGACAGGCCCTGCTCACAAGAGGCAATGGGCAGAAACTGATGCATAGGAAGTTTCACTTGAATAAGAGGAAGAACTTTTTTACTGTGTGGGTGACCAAGCACTAGAACAGTTGCCCAAAGAGATTGTGGAGTCTCCCTCAATGGAGATATTCAAGAATCATCTGGACACGATGCTGTGCCACGTGCTCTTGGATGACCCTCCTTGAGCCGGGAGGTTACAGTGATGATGCCCTGTGGTCCTTTTCAACCTGACCATTCCATGAGTATGTAATTAAGCTGGATAGGCAATGTCAGAATCAGACATGCACATAAAAAGCCTCTCAAGTAATTTTGATGGCCTCACTGTGCTATTTGTTCCTTTCTGTTACTGCACAAGAAATTTCCATCTTGTACTGTTGGTGTCAAAAAGTAAAAGCAAAAATACTGCAAACTGAATTATTTACTAAATAATTCCCAGGAAGGATAAAACAAAAGACTCAAATATGTATAATTTATAGAACTGAAAATTTGGCAATTGACAGATGTGATAAAAATACATTAAGAAAATATCTGTTGGTTAGCTGTACAAGAATGCCCCTAAAGGTATGTATTAGCATGAAGAATTCAGTTATTCCTTTAGGCTCCCATTGGTTTCCTCTTCATAGCAGAGGTACAGTAACATCCCATTTTGACCTGGTGATATTTCAAAACATTTAGTACTCCTCTGAAGAAGTCAAGATCTGCTATGGTTTAATTTCTGGGTTTTGAATAAGCAAGGAAAAAAATAATGAATTAAATCTGCTTAACTGATTTTCTGTATGTCACATATTTTAGCAAAGTAACATATAATGGCATTTCAGGTGGCAGGAGTTTCAAATAAAACCTGAAGTCCTGCCTTGTGCACCCACAACATTCCTTTGACAGATTGAGCTGGCTCTGATTCTTGACTAAGCTCTTGTCACTACAAACACTGGGGACTAAAACAGTAAGCACCTCCTATGAGCTTGAGTACAAAACCTTAGCACATATTTGACAAATAATCCGAATTCTTTTATAGGGAATCCACTACACTCCTACACACAGAGTGCTCACCTCCTGGCAGGGTAAGCATGAATTGGACTACCAAGAATACATTTCAGCCCATAACATACATGTCTTCCACATCTCTTCCTTTGATTTCTTATTTTCCTGAGCTTGTTTTGATTAACACTACTTGAGGAGTCAAGCTCAAAGCCTCTTTCCGTCAAAAGTATTGCCAAGCAATTCAGTGTCTTTAAGAATGTCAGACTAGTTTGTGGGCCCATTGACAGTTGGCAGCAGAATTCAGAACCAACACTACCTGTCTTGTCTGCAAAGAATTTCAGAAAACTCATTTATGAAAATATATTTTTTCCTACATATGCTTTTTTCACTTCCATTTCTACCAAGTTCTTGCTCCACACTCTTTTCTTTCCAACTTAAAAACTGAGGCTCAGAGTTATAAACCAAAATAACTGAACTAAAATAATAGGCTAGAGAGTAGAAATGACATCATATAAACATATAAGTTACTATTACCACCAAAAAGTGGCTCATTCTCTTTTTCCTTTCAAAGGGATCTGTTGCATGGTTTTAGGATAATATTTCACAACTGACATTTCTAATTTTCAAATTCAACTGAACAGTATTAACAAGATAATAAAAGCCTTACTTGACTGGCTTCTCTGGCATCCTTTCTTACGCAGAACATCCTCTATTGAAGTATCAAAGATTAACTGAATATTTTGCAAAAGACCCTGTAATAATAATTTTAAAAAGCAATTAAAAGCAGTAAGATCAATTTTTGAGTAACTAATAACTGACCTATCTCAATTCCATGCTACTGACTGGATTCAGACATAAGCAAGTACATAAAAAACAATCTATAAGCATTAAACCAGAAAAAAAAAAGGTGGTTACAGCTTTGTTATATACAATTTCAGTATTATAAGCCACAAAGCTAGATTATGTTCTGAAACATGTCATAATAAAAGATATTAATCTACTACAAGCTCTCAAATCCCCATTTTCATAGTGAATTTTAGATTTGTCATAGGATCAAAGCCAACTTTCCTGAACCATCACACTCCCATCTTTAGCCATTCATTCCCATGCAGCACAGTTCACTGCCTCCCCAGTTGTGCTGACACTACTCTGAAACAACACTCTAAACTGGACTGGTATCTATTTCACTTGGAAAAAAAACAAAAACAAAAACAAACCCCAAAAAACACTCAAAGAAGGAAAAAAACCTTAATTAAAAACCAGATTGTTTCAGTGAGACACTTAATGGTACAGCTTTGGAACCAGCTGTATGAGCACTACTGATGGAGTAACTTAGTCATGGAGGCAGGAATGGAAAGGTTGTGGACAAGAACTTCTGAAATCCTTGCCAAAACTGGTCATCCCATGGAGCCAAAGGAATGTCAGCATGTCAGGTCCTGGCTGAAAACTAGATGGCACAACATAATGAGAAAGAAAGGGCTTTTTGAAATCCTTGGAGTGATGAGTTCAAGTCTGGTTCAGCTGTGACTGAAAAAGAGCCATCTTTAAAGCAGTTGGGCCAGATCACATCACTAGATTGTATGTGGCAGAAGGTCGTTTTCATTTTTTAAATTTAAATTGAAAAGAAATATTCAAAACGGCAAACCAGGATGTTCTGTTACAGGATGGAACAACACAACATGCTTCAGCTCCATTAAAAATTCTGGTTTTTCTTCTTCTTTCAAAAAAAAACCAAAAACCAAAACAAAACAAAAATATTGACATGATCTATGATTTGAATAGCTATATTTCAATGTAAAAACAGTTCTTCAAGAAATTTGCAAAAATTTCTACAAGTCACCACAAAAAACCAACATCTCCAGAAGTCTTACATCTGGAAGAGAAAAGGGATGGTTGCATAGGAAAGCCAAAAATTGGTTTTGCACACTTTTTCTCAATTTAGACGTTGCTTTGCCTTTGCTTTCAGGAACCCCAAAATCACGCAACACAGATCCAGCAATTAATAAGAGCACACTCCGCTTGGGAACACCAGAGACCCCATCACATCCAGGAGGCATTGGGAAAACTGTGCCTACTGCATCTTCCCAAGCTACTTGCAGTTACCTTCTTACCACACCAGAGACCCAAGCTTCTGCAGGTCACCTACCCTGAAATGATTCTCCCGAGTGGACCCTTTCGCCACGTACAGCCTGCTGCTCTCTGCTTTCAGCTGCTCATAGAAAGGCTCCTCCAGGATGAAGCTGTCAATAAGGTCACAGCCAACATAGAGGTTGTAGTTCTCCCCTGTTATCTGCACGGTGAGGTTCTTCCACTGTGAGTCAGCAAGGTCCACGTCTTCCAAGGAAATCACATTCTGGAAGCCATCCACCCAATAGATAAGGTCCAGGGTGTTGGCCCGGCCATTGGAAATGATCTCAAACTGCCTCTCACTGATGCCGGGACCCTCTAAAGCAAGGATAGTGCCTCTAGATTGCCTGTCCTGCCTCAGGGTGGCTGAAAGGATAAAGCCCTCATTCTGCCGTATTAGTTTTACGATCTTTTTTAGTTTCTCCGGTTTACATGGAGGTATATGGTCAAACCGAATGAACCGATATGCTGGCATAGTGGGGTCTGGGCCCCGGAACACCTTTGCTCCAATTGTCTTTCGGTTTATGTTACTGACTTGAAGTAAATCAAAGGTAGTCTCCTCCTCCTTGTCACCATCTGAAAAAGTTAACAGTGTGTGACAATGGGTCTACAAAAAGTCTTACAAGAAAGAGTTCTGTACAGCATACTTGATAACTGCAAATATATGACAGACATGAAGGAACAGCAGAGTAAACCCAGTACTTTTCCGCTTCCACAAATGGAACTGTTCCTACAAGCAGGCAAGTGAATCATATTTTCTACCTGACATTTTCATTTACATGACAATTCTCTCCTTCTGTGCATACAAATACTTTTTATTATACATTTATACATATGGCTTCATATTTTATAGCACCACATAGTACATACTTGTACATTTATATATATATGCTGCAGGCCATGTATATGCCTGCACATGGATGCGTGCAGCAATTTATTCATTAAATATTTTTAATATAAGGAATTTGAGGCAATTTCCATATTTTCATTCTCACATAATGGAAAATCAAATTATGAGAATCCATGTGCCTACATGATGACCAAAAAAAAGATTTGCTTTTTAAAGACTGCAACCAAGAAATCAGATATAAATGAGGGCCTGACACTGTGCCAATTTGTATTCTACTTATATTTTGTTTGTAGATATCTATTTCTCTATCTTTTTAAAATGTTCATCTCACTCAGTGATTCTGTTCATGTTACTTTCACCATACATTTCCACCACACAGGAAAGTACAATACTAATTATTTCTGGGATTATATACATTTTAATCAATAATTTTTAAATAAAGCAATTCTGAGATATATTGTGAAATCTTCATTTAGCAATGGCAAGGTATAGCTACCAAAAATACGCCAGGCACTTCTAAAAAATATCCTTTATGATTACTTTGCCCACTGTAGTTCAGGTGAGCCAACACTTTACAACTTTTAACTTTGGGAGTTAGTCTGTATCCAGTCAAGAAGTGTCTGAACTTACCCTGAGCATTTGAGGAAACCCACAGGGTTATCAAGACAGCAAGCCACAACAACCCACTCCTCTCCAGCATAACTCCTATGAATAAACCAAAAAAGTAGTAAGTATTAGGGAAACTATAATTTATCAACTATAAACAGTGCAATTTTCCTCATGAAATGCCATAAACAGCAGCTATACTTATGAAATCAGAATTTTTATTTTGACTGGTTCTTGCAACGCTTATTCTTGATGGCACAAATAAATTGTGACATCAGGTGACAGCAAGAGGAATTATAAAAGTTAAAGATCCTTTTAATGGAAATGTCCTTAATAAAAAGGAAAGCATACAGAAAATATACATTACTATTTTCTTAATGAAATTTCAGTAGCTGGTACTGATGGAGACCATATGACACTACAGGAGATACAGCTTACTGTTAGCACGTCTTTACTTTGGAACACAACATTCAGCCAAAAAAATCTTTGTAGGACAATGGGATCTAAACTAGATGATGGCTCTGAGCAAGAGGGGTACTTTTCAGTACCTTTTTCAGTGCCATGATATAAACACCTCTCTCTTCCATATATACACACACACACACACACACAATCCTCTATACCCAACCATAACTGGATAAAGTGACTCTTAACGGGATGCCGGGCTTGCCCTGTAGCACTGTGCAGTTACAAACCACATAATTGCATCTCCCTATGTGTCTCAGCACACAATGAATGGAGCAGAAGCACTCTCCGGAATGTGTAGAAATCCACTTCTCTGGGTACAGCCAAATAACTTCAGCACTGCCAACTCCACACATTGCAAGGACTCAGGGATGCCGCCAGCGCTTCCTGTCTACGTTTTCTTTGTTCTTCGCGGAACTCTTATTACCTGGCATCCTCAGGGTACCACCGCTACAGCCAACTACCAGCAGCCGCCAGGACGCCTCTCTCACCTCTCGAACCCAGCGGCTCCCGGCGGGACAGACCCTGCCCGAGCGGCGGGCGCGACCACGGCAGGGCTGCTTCGGGCAGGTGCCGCACATCCATCCGCCTGCCCCGCGGCTGCTGCCCTCACCTCGCACCCCGAGTCCCCGCGGGGTCGGCAGCGGGGCGACTGCCCACTGCGGGCTCCGAGGGGCGGCGGGACAGCGGGCTGACAGCCTCCTCCGCCGCCCGAGGGGGCTTCGCGGCGGGCACGGCACCTCCCCGCCTCGCTCCTCACCTGGCATCGGGGAGGCGACGGTGCGCCGGTGCTCTGCGCGGCGAGGCCGGTCGGGAGTGGAGCGCGATCCGCTGCGCCGCTGCCGACGCCGCCACAAGTCCCAGCACTGCTCCCCGCGCCGACGCCTTTATGGGCTGCGGGCCGGGCCCCGCCGTCAATCAGCGGCGCCGGGGCGCGCCCCCGGCTCGCCCCTCCGCGGCGCTGACATAACCCCCGCCGCCCCCTCCCCACGTCCCCTACCTGCGGGGCCATCGCCGGCCCGGGCCCGCCCTCGGCGGGCGGAGCAGGGGCGGTGCGGGGGGCGGGCAGGGCGGCTGCGGCCTCCCCCTCGGGAAGCGAAGCAGAGGGGAGCCGGCCGTCGGTGTGGTGGGGGTCGAGCGCTGCAGGGCTCCCGGGAGGCGGCGCCAGGCCCCGCGGCGAGGCAGGAGCGCGGCAGGGACCCGCCGGCGGGGAGAGCCGAGCCCGGTACCCGTGGGCGAGAAGCGCGTCCTCCGCCGCTCCGGCCGGCCCGGCTCTCCCGGGGACACTTGTCGCTTGAGAGCGCGGTGCTCCTGCCGCCACGGCGGCAAAAACCGGCCTTCTCGAGGGCTCAGTTCTCTCTTTTTTGTCCTTTTTATTTTTATTGTACAGCAGCCCAAACTTGCCCCGTCCCCCGGTCAGTTGGCAAAGTGCTCGCTGGATGTCAGCCAGCAAGCTCCTGAAGTGAGCCCGGCGCCTCGGTCCCGCTCTTCTGCGCAGGAAGCACCATCCCCTTTCATTCCATAGAAGGCGTTGAGGGCATACTGAGGTGTGCTCCTCGTGGAGAGAGCCTTGGCTCGGGGCCAGTGAAAGCGGCACCCAAGAAACCTCCCTCTTAGGCTGATCCTAGTCACGTTAGGAGAACTGGGAACTACCTCCACAAGCAAAGACTCCAGCCACAACCACTGAATTTTAAAGGTCAACATGCTGAGGAACAGCCAGCACAGCTTCCAGCGTCATGCTCCACAGGGAGCAGGAGGATGGATCCCTGTAGTAGGTCTGCACACAGGACCTGCCGTGACATGCAGATGCATTTCAGAAGTCAGAGGAGAAGACCATGATCCCAGCTCCTGAGTCCTGAACTGGGGTTGCAGAATATCTGTGAGAAAATCCCACAGCTGGTGTGAAGAGGCATGGATTTGGTTCTGCTGCCTGCAGAATCCAAGAAGTGTAGCCCTGTCAAAGGCATAGGCGGACAGACTTTACAAATCTTAACACAAAAAAACCAAAAATTAAACCAAATCCCTCCCCCCCCCCAAAAAAAAAAAAAAAGTACAGGAAGCCATTAACTTTGCCCATCACAATTTGAAATTCCAGTGGAAAAAGGTGTTGATATTTCAGAGCTCAGATGACTTCAAAAGGCTCAATCTGTCACTACAGCAGAAAATGCCAATGCAAGCAGTGCTCCCTTTCCTTTTGCCATGAAAGCTCCTTCCAACTTGGCTGGCCTTGGCCTTGCAGGGTAGTGGGAGCCAAGGGGCCTTCCCCTTTCTCACAGGGTCCAGGGGACTGAGCCAAGATAGGAGGGAGAAGGCTTTTTTGTCTTCTTAAGACATTTGGTTTTCAGCTTTGCAAAACCTCAAGAATTTAAAAAAAAATAGCTAATGATGTTCACAAAACCTCAAATTCTAGTGGGTTTACTCATTCTGCCTGCTATATTAAGACTTAGTCTTTATAGCTATATACGTAGCTGTATGGTGTGTTTTCCACTAGACTGAACTGTGGTGTGATAACTCTCATCAAGAAGCTGCTGGAGAGGAGAATGCAGCAAAGTGTTTAAGAGACCAAGAAGGTATCTTTGAGATAGTTTCATTAATTATTTGTACATTTATATGGAAAACCTCTTTTTACAATAGAAATTTTAAAGTCAATTAAATAACAATAAAAAAGACAATTTTTTATTGTGACAGTTTTTAACCAACTGCCCCATGGCAAATCTTTCCATCTCTGTGAGTGTTACAGGAGTGAAGGATCGATAGTGTATTGTTTTGAGCTGAGTGGTTTATATATAGGATGATGAGCACTGAGAAGACAGTTTTGATTGTAGTCTTTCCACAACCATGAAAATGCTTACTTGCTCACTTTCCCCTGGCCACCCTGGAAGAGGTAAGCATCTTCTTTCCAAGATTCCTGATGGAAAGTCTCAAAGAAACAAATACACACTCTACTTTCTGCAGCAAGCCAATGCACACATGCAAACATTGGAATAATATTCATGTCTCAATTTACCTGACTTTTCACTGCAAAGGGGAAGTGAACAATGGTAATTAGAGAGATTGTAAAGTCAGATTTGCTAACATATAGGAACACAACTGAGGTAACGGTAGATCTCATACTGATAAATTTCTGTAGTGTTTTACCTTTTACTCTATTTTGCTTCAGACTGGCACATCAGACATGAGCACAGATCCTTAATTTCTAATCTCTTCATGCACCTCTCTGTGCCTTTTTCAGTCTACTGGTTTCCTTCTGAAACAGCCCTAGAAACCTTCCATTTTGTATCATGTAACATTGTACAAGGTAACATACATGACTGAAAATCCATGGCGAATGTCAGGATTCTAGTATGGCACTATCTCAGAAAGAACTGTGATTTGATGGATCTCCACCAAATATTCCATAGTTTTTCCTAGGACTTTATCACTGAAATTCTGACTTAGCTTGACTTTGGGGAAGACTTGAACTCTCCTACATTAGAAGAAATGCCAATAAAATGGAATATGCTATACATGCTATTTTTTTTTTTTCTTTTACTGCTTTTCTGATAAAATTGAAACTTTGTGCTTTTGGCATGATCCAAAAGACAAATTGTGTGATTTTTGCTGGGTGAAATTCTGATCCTTTTATTTCCTTTTCTGACAAAAGCATCCCCACTAGTTGAAATAGATCTAGTTGCTTAAGCATGATGACATCCTTCAGGTTTTATCCTGCAGTCCTCAATTTCACCTGATGCAGATAAACATTCTTACAGAAAAGCTGTCAAAAAGCCATGAAGAATTTTTTTTCTTTTTTTCTTCCTGTGGTGGAATTTGATTTTCATAATTCACTGTACTGAGGTTCCAAAACTGAAACAGGTCACTTCAGATTCGTGTGTGATTTAGTCATTGAGATTTTGAATGAGTTTGTAGGGCCTGGGAGACAGACCTGAATGCTTCCTCTGATAACATGTTGAAAGTACTCCAGCTAAATGCAGATTTAGAGTCCTGAATAGAACACACAAGGGAGAGTGGATGCATCTGTGATGAGGGAGAGAAGTACTTTTGACAAAGCTTTTTGTATGCTTTAGTTTAAGTTCTGGTGCCAGATAAAAATGGGTATTATAATCAGGTATTTAGTCTTCTGCTCTTTGTTTCAGAGGAAGAAGTATTTTGGGCTTCTTTTAAACCTTCCTTAAGTAATTTTCAGGTATAAAATATATCCAGATACAAATGCTAATGTATTCTGTCAGAACAAATGGCCATAGGCTGCAAGAGCACCAATTGGTATGCTTTTACAATAAACTTGTCAAAGAAGGAAATACTGCTACCACCCATTTGCAAACTTCAGCTTTGCACAAAAAAAGGCTTTACACAAAAACTTATGCAGTGGTTTCAGCAGGAAGACTTTGAGTTTAAAGCTAAGTCCATGTCTAAGTGTTTTGCTACATTGGTTCCTACATGATTTAACTGGTGTCACACAGTAAGTTATGGAAAGAGCCATACATAAGTGGAACCCAAGACTTTTAACTCATGGTTGGAAACTTGGATTTGGAAACCCTTTTTAATCCCTGTTCTTGCAGTACATATGACAAAACAAATATCCATCTACAGACAGTTAACTGTGTCCTTAACCATTTTACAGAATTTTTGTATTTTCTCCCCACATGAGCTGCTGAATGTAGTAAGACTGCCAAGTATTTTCAGCCTCCAAAAAGGAACTTTCCCCTACCAACTGCAGTGCAAATGAGCACTGAAAATGCTCTGTAAATCCCATGTTGTTGCCCTGGGTTAAAAAACCCCAAATCTTTTACAAGATTTGGAATAGATTTATTACCCAAAGACCTACTTATATTCAAATTTGTTAGATAGTTTCACATTCTATCACATCTATTGATGTTTTCACTTATAAAAGGGAAAGGTCACTAAGGCACTGACTTCTAAACAACTAAGACTATCCTTATTATCCAGGCTGTAATATTGTTATTTGTATTCTATTTCCAATACTTTGCTTTCCATATTTCAAATGGGATTTGGTCTGTTGTATCTACATGTGTTCAAAACCAACCCAGTCTCCAAGCTTTCAGATGATTTGTATTAAATCCATATTTAGAAGTAAAACTTACTGAAGTTGACAGTAGCTTTAGCTGAGACATAAGTGAATACAATGAATATTATAACTTCAATGGTCCAGCTGGATTTTAAAAGTTGTTTGGGGGAATAGGTGCCATTCATTTCAAGAGGATGTAGCGTCAAACTACCTTTGAAGGCTTGGGTCAGGTTTCTTTTCATTTAGTTAGGAGAAACAAAATGCCAAATACTTACTGAGAGCTCAATAAGCTATAACAAATGTTTGAATGATCTTAGTTTAAAAAGTTGGGGGGGTTGTTTGTTTTGGTTGGTTGGTTGGTTGGTGTGGTTTGGTTTTTTTTTTTTTGTTTTTTTTTTTTTGTTTTTTGTTGTTGTTGTTGTTGTTGTTGTTGTTGTTGTTTTGTTTTGGGTTGTTTTGTTTTGTTTTGTTTTGTATTGTTTGGGGGTTTTTTGCAATGAGACCCATACTTTTGTTTCACCAGAATTATGATGGATCCTTGCCTTACCTGCATGACTGCCCTGTGAAATGTGGGTTATTATTCACTGCTGCATGTGTTGAGGGGGCCCATCCTGAGGGGACTTTAGGTGCAAACGCAAGAGAGGACCCCTTTCCTTTGCAGACAATGCAGTCCCATGATCAAGGGTGCTGCCTCTGCTATGCTTTCTCTCTCCTTCCAGCAAGGGCCTGGGCATCTGAACTCTTCTCCTTGGCCCCCATTTTTCTATAGGTACAGCAGGTTGTCTGGCTGACAGCAAAATATGGCCTCACCAGGTACAGTGTGTCCCTGAAACATGGGATTCACAGAGTCTGGAGAGATTGGGAGGCACAGCTGGGTAGAGAAACTGAATGGAAGAAAGCACCAACAGGCCAAGAAAAAAAAAACATACCGAAAAGAATTGAAATTGATTGCAAAAATTTGAAAGGCCACAGAGAACAGTCTGGGGGTTTGATATCTCTCCATATGTTCAAAACTCCCACAGATGGAATCATGAGTCCCACAGGATGAAGTGAAGAGATGAAAGAAGGCAATTCATGAATCTACTACTGTTGGCGGTGTCTCTAGCTGGGAGAAAGAGCGTCATTACGCTCTGGCCTGATAATGATTATGAAGATTAAAGCTGAATAAATAATTCCCATATTATTTTTCTTTACTCTAATATGTGTTTTGCTTCTTTTTCCCCTCATAAGAACATCCACACTCAGACCACATTTTCCTCTAGCACATTAATTATCTGGGTGTGCTCATATTGCCATTACTTGCATTGTTGTTAATATATTTAAAATCCAAATCATCTTGCTTAGCTGTAAATGGTTAGAGGAGTTGGATAGTAGCATTCATGCTCCCCAGTTAGCGCACAATCACATCCCAAATACTTGGCTATACTTGTTAAAATGGGACCTTTTATGGTAATCATGCTTACAGACATCCATTTTGCTCTGAAATATCTATGAAAGACATCATCCACATAGAATTAAATAATTTCAACCCCCCTCTGAAAGAGTTCAAAGGTGAAGAAAGTCAGTTTTGCTGTTACATCCCATGTTCCACTGTGCTTGTCTCTGGTACTCTTGAAAAGGAAACAGGGAGAAATTTGCTCTGATGATAACCATAGACCACTCAATTTGGTTTAGTCATATAATGGAATATTGAAAAAATATTCCTTACAACATAGACCAGGAACAAAGCCACATATCTTCATACACATTTCTTCCAGACTTACCACTTCTTACAAGTTACTAGCCTTTAATTTGTTTATTTATTTATTGTAATTAGTTTTGTGTTTTGCTCTATTCGAGAACTAATTGACTCCACATCAGTGATGGATTACAAGGAAACTGCAATATGTTCGCCTTACTATAAAACATTCTCTTGCTATTTCTATACTTGCTCTCTGACAATAAGAAAATGATAAGCTAAACAACAGTGATGTAATTCAACCTATACATGGTTTATTGGTAGTAATATTTTTACTTGTTTACTTACCTCACAGCAATTAACCATATTTTCTCCCATGATACTGCTTTCTTGGCATTGCTTCAGTTTCCTTTCATTGTAATGCTTACAATGAGGTGTTGAAAATGGGGGGCACAACAACAGAATGATACTTGATCAGATGAAGAGGCACATTAGTATTTATTACCATCTTGCCTGTATTTATTTAGGTTTTTTATGTCTCTTAATGTTTGCTTCTATGAAGCCACAAGAAAAAAAGCTGGCTGTACTTCAAGAAAAGCTCTGCTGAGCATAAAGCTTCTAATTTTTCTCTCAGCTAACCACATAATGCATCTTAGATTTGCATGGCATTTTGCATGGTTTGCAGCAATAAGGAAAAGGGAAGCAGTATGGTTGATGATTGTGGCACTTTTGCAATTGGATGAATGATTTGCAGATGTTGGGGTGATCCTGTGTGCATGTTGCTGGTGGTGGAATCCTGCATGTTGGTGAGGTTTGTGTGGGGTTCTGCTGATTCATTTGTGTGAGCACAAGTGTGTGACTGTTCAAAGGTGTGTCTTTCATTCCATTAACCTGGTAACCTCCCTGTGTTATGCTGTGTTGAAGACACTGAAGTTCAGACTCAGCCTGGGTGCAAATATGTAGCTTTACTTCTTTTTGTTTTGGTTAAATATATACTACATGTTAATCCTATCATCAGACACCCCTTGTTCAAATACAGCAGAATGCCCTTCATTTGCTTTTACTTTGAATTTAATACATTTTTTTTCCTCAAAAATGTAATAGCAAACAAGGAATTATTAACTTATTTTTAATTGTTCTTACTGTTATTCCTCATTTTTCTGTGCCCACTTAAAGGTCTAATCCTTTGCACGTTTATAAAACTCTACCCAAAAACCATCAAGAAACTAGCTCAATAACAGCCTTCAGAAAAAGCTGTACCAAAGGCAGTTTCCTAGCTACTTATCTGCCACCCTGGATGACTCTTCATTCAAAATCCCAGCTCTTGTAGGAGTCTTTATTTCCTGCAATTTAACTAATAATTCTCCATTGTGCCTTAATGTTTTGCTAACAACTGCAGAATTAGATATTTTGCATTTTCCTTCTCTACAGGGTCTATCTTAGCATAAAAGCCACCATGAGGTTCCTTTGGCAAATAGATCTTGCTTTTATCCAGTTTTTCTCCCTATCTTCATTTACTCCTGGTTTCAGTATTTTTAAATTCATTGTGCTTTACTGAGTCCTGATTTGCTGTCTCTTCTCCTTTATGAAATATATGTTAATTTTACCCATTTCCTGTGAGAGTGTCCCAGACAAGATAGATTCAAATTATTTACTTCTGGGTTTGGAACCTCTGGTGCTAGTTCCTTCAAAGTCCGGGTGCAGAAATTACTTGGTGATGTAAATTTTGGGAATGCCTGACTGGGAGTTCGGCCTTTTCTTCCACCTCAGATGTTATACTAGTTTTCAATACCCTTTATTAATTCATTTTATTTTTTCATTTTTTTCCCCCTTTTCTTTTCTCTCCTTATATTCAAAATCCATGTATATTTTTGAAATATGAACACCAGAAGCAGATATAGCTTTCCAGTGAAATACATTATAAAAATATTTTCCCTGTTCTACTTGATATTTGCCTATGTATGTGTGTCCAAAATGTGCTTTTTCATAATCCAGTCGTAGTTCTTGATTAATTGTTCAATTAATAATTGTATTATGATCCTTTACAAAGATTAGAGTAACTTCTTATGTTTTCATATTTCATTGAATTAAATTGTGTGTTCTTAAGGGACACAGTCTCAAATATTTATGTAATCTGAAGATCTCAGCAGTTTTGGTATTTTGTTTCGGGTACATGCAATTATTGAACATGGCTGCAATGAGAAGAGCCCTTGTAGAACGTCTCTGCAATACTTTCATCAGCCACCCATAGTGAAGATCTTTCACTTACAACTATTACTGCAATCAAAAGTGTTACTATGCTCAATTTACTACTGCTTTTAATCTGTGATGGAACTATGATGAAAAGATTCTTGAGACAATAACTGACAAACTCTTAATATAAATGTCAGCAAAATAATTTAAATTTTTCTCAGAAAAGCCTGTTATTATTTTCTTGATCCTGCTCTCAAGGAAAACTAAATTTCTGTCTTCGGGAACATAATTTTGTACTAGCTTTCCTAAAATTCTTACATAAGTGCTCTCTTATAACTGAGGTAGAAAAAAGTCAACCATATTTTTCTTCCAAAGTAAATAATGTCATTTTGATCAATTATTTTGGTAAATTATGCAAATGCTCTCACCTTTCTTTGGGCCCCAGAATTTCTGTGGCACTTTAATGTATTTGAGGGTGGCAGAGAGAGGGAGGTACCCAACTACTATCCTTTGCATCCCAGAAGTATCAAAGTGCTTTTTACAAAAGGGTGGTTATATATCTTTATTTATTGTTTCAGACACTCAAAATCATACTAAAATGCCTTTGGCTCCCACATTCAAATAAACAAGTAACTGAGCCTCTGTATTTTAAGCAACTCAACACACCTTCGGAGTGACTAGTTTCTGGAGTGTAAGTCTATGGAAATGTAATCCTACAATTCTTTAGAAACAGGCTTTTATGAGGGGTTGTTTTTCCATTTTTTTATAAAACTTTGCAGAGGAAGTATAAACTTGTCTTTGCACCATCCTTTCTCCTCAGAGGTGTGCAGCACTCCAGTGTAAATAGGATGTAAATTTGAGTTATGTCTCTATTCTTATACGTTGCTGAAAAAACTGCCATGATACAATCAGTACATTGACAGCTTCAACACATCACAGAGAGACAGTAACAGTTAAACTTAGAGGCTTTTAGTTCAAACAAACTTGAAAGACATTGGGCAAATTATGTGAGTAGTGTAGCCATAGGTGCAGAAGTTATTCATTGGCCATTGCTGTCATCCCAGTTAAGAGGGTGTCTATTATCTTTTAAGCATACAATAGTGATTTTTTTTCCTCCTGGTGGGACACAGGCTGACTTTGTCTTATAAATCTGCAATGATAAGTTTTAACAGCAAAATCAGTAGCTTCCAATTGCCTTGTATATATGGTCTCCAAAAGTCAAATCTATGGAAGAACACAAAAGAAAATTATCTCAATTTATTGTTGGAAAAAAGACAATGAAAGCTGTTTTCTGAGGTTTGGCTGGTTAGAATGCTGATTTTTACAGAAATGCAGTCGCAGATATAATTAAAATGTCATCAGACTTCTGCATCACTGAGGTCTGTGTTAGGTTGGACACACAGCCAAAAGGAAATGTGTTTTAGAACTTTCATAACAGAAGGCCAACCAGAGATCTTCTTTGATCTTTACTGGAGTGCTTTATAGGCAACCTATTTCACAACTGCATTTAGTCATCCGTCTTCATGATAAAAAGCACATTTGGTGTACGTCTGTGCATTGTAAAAGTGGTAAGCAGGTCATGGCACAGCACCATGGAAGGACAATTTTAAAACTAATGGGACTATGCTTGCTGAGAAAGAAAAAATGTCAAATAGGAAACTGAGATTTTGGAAAATTCCAATTGTGATGTATTGAGAGCTGCCCAAACTATAAAAATCCATTCTTTCCTCAGTTAACTCAGCTCGTTATACAACTCTTAGCTATACAACTTCTAGTCTTTCTGTGGTCAAGAGAGAGACACAGGCATTTCCAGAGGATTACTGTCCCTCTCTTAAAAACTAGTCTGAAATGAAAAAGATTCAAAATGCTTACCAAAGACCAAAATTAACAAAACATGACTTTAAAAGTTGCAGTGACAGTAAATGACTGAGTTGTTGGAGTTCACACATTGTTCTGATAAGCCTGAAAACAATTTTTTTTCCTTAGTGTTGCTGTGTATTCAACATTTTGAAGGCCCTTTGGGTCTTTCCTGCTTAATCTCTCAGTTAATAATTTGTTCTTTGACTACCAAGTTATTACCTTCTCTCTCAATTCAACATATGCCAAAAGAACAAATGTGAAAAATGGAGATAATGAGAACTAACAGTGAATAACAAAGAAGGAATGTCTAAAATCCCTGAGTGAAAGAAGGAGGACACTAAGTCCATAACAAAGAAGCAGAGGATATGCTAAATTCAGGTATAGATTTGGATGTTTAAGTCAATGCTGGATTCAGATTATGAAGGAGAGTTATTTTCCCATTGACCTTCTAAGCTCTGTCAGAGCATAAGGGCAAGATAAACCAAGACAGTCAGGCTGGAAGGGTTAAAAGTGCAGATTATTTCAGCTCTTGTACAACACCTCATTATTTAGTGGTTCTAAAAGTGATACAAGACCCAATGAAAACACCCAAGAATTCCTTCATGTCAAACTTTTGCCCACAGGTTGGGTCATCAGTGCATACGTCTGACAAAAATTGCAGATACTAAAGAGTGGGAAAAGCAGTGGCTGAGTAATGAGGCTTTGGACAAGGATGGTCTTACCCTTTCCTGCGGGTTTCGCACAAATATCTTTGGGGAGCCATGAATTCAAACTCCTAAAAGTTCAATTCTGCAGTGAGGGTGCTAAAACTATGTATAAACATTCTCTATCTCTGTCAGTGTCTCTCTTGGAAGTCATTTCTTATTCTCTTGCTACTATGCTCCAATGTCTTTCTCTTAAAGAGGTGCCATTATCTGTCCCCCATGTGTGACACCAGTCTCATATCCTTCCTGCCTTCATCTCTCTTGTCTAGTAGCCAAATGTCCTATCTCCTGACTGGCACTACTTTCCTCAACTCCTGACTCCCTGATTTTTAAAGTAACTCCCAAAATGCTTTTTCAGCATTTGCAAGTAAAACTACTTGCTCTTTTAATTGAATTTTGATATTTTATTCCAAAAATGGGGATGCAAAGCTGCACAATGGGTTTTGTATAACTTGAGGAAATCAGATATAAGATGTCCTCATTCCAACTTTATAAACAACCTTCCCAAGTATTTTTTTTTTTCTTGAACATTTCTAAAAAATATCTCTGGGACAGCCTCAACACCAAGAAATATTAACTGAGGGTATTAGCATAGGAAAAACTTAAAAGCTAAGAAAAGGAGAATCAAATAGCCTTAATGCTGAAATGTTGATATCTACACTGCCTGTGACATTTCCCTTGGGATAATCCACAAGTATCAGATTATCTACACTACCAAATATTAAGCAAATAGAAGAGATTTATGTCAGTAGGAAACAGAAGTTGACCCTCACTGTGTAGGAATGTTCCTAGGAAGGGAGGATCAAGGAATTTTTTCTTAGTCAGACCATGACCTGTTGAGCGATTATTCTAATAAGAAATTTATCTCTAAATCTTTGCCTAGTCCAAAGGCTGAAGTTAAGAATGGCTGGGGGGAAAAAAACTGACAAAACCAACTCGAAAACTGACAAAAACATCTTTGAATCCTGTACTGATGAAAAAATTAATTTGGACTTATTTTATGGACAGACACAAATTGAACTGGCATCAATGCAAATCTTAAAGCATGAAAGAAAATCTGCAGTCGATACACAGTTCATATTTCAAGCAGGCAGCATGAAGAGAAAAAGTGATCCTCTTTGTATAAACCTCCAGAAATAGAAGGAGTCTTGCAGGAAAACGTAGATATCCCAGAATAGCAGCATGCACGTGTCACAAAGTCATAAAAAACTGCTCACAAAGTGAACATGATCCTTTACATTTTTCAGGAAAATTTTGCGTGCTTGGCATTTTTGCTTGTCAGTTCTATGTATTCAGTTTACGTAAAAATGCTTGGTTAAAAGTAAAATCTACAGGTGTGAAATGTCTGATGTTTCTTGCACCACAAACACAGAAGATTTTTTGTTGGTTCTTTCACCCATGAGACTTGGGAAGTCTCAAATGGTTACTACTAAATTGTAACCTAGAGACGAACATGAAAAGAACTTCTCAACTTAAATGGACAGCCATAAGTAACTCTTCATTACAGCTGCGTTTGGCAGGGAGTGGGAGGAGGTCTCTAAACTATACATCAAACTAGGAAGTTGTGCCAGGAAAACATGCATTTCTGTAGTTGACACAGCAGTGTGCAGTGTCTCAGCATTATGGTGTATGGAACAAATTCTGATGTCCCTACTCCGTTTTAATCATTCTTTAGTCAAAAATGTCACAGAATTAAACAGGAACAGTGCCAGAATAAAGACTGAGTTATAGCTAGGATTGACAGTGGTTTACTCTTTCAAAGATGACTATTCCAAGTACTTCAAAATTTGCCTATAACCCTGGCTGTTTGGAAAATTGTTGTACTCCTGAGGCTGTAGGTAGGGTTTGTGTCCCAGGTCCAAGGTTATTTAAGCAATTGATTCCAAAGTGCCCTCCTCCCGTACTCATGGAACAGCACACAAAGCCACTTGATCCTTCATTTTCTATGTACAACTAAGCCTCAAACCTTGGCTCAACCTTTCTTAAAAATGAACCAAGACCTATCTCAAGCACATAATAGCCATGGCCTCTTAGGCCATGAGGTAGTGGGAAGAGGTTCACATAAAAACTTTCTCCAGGTTTTAGCTGGAAGCTCAAAGTCAGACAGGAAAATGAGCCGAAAGAAGCAACTCATTAACGTTGAGGCTTTGTGCGCATTGAGTAGTAAAGGAGCTCCACACACGGAGCTCACTCAGGGTCTGTGAGGCTCAAAGAGACAGGTAACGTAAACTTTGTGTTTGGTGCTTCTGAACCATACATGAAGTTTAGGTTACCTGCCTCTTTGAACTTGGAGTTTCCCGTGGTCATGCATAACTATGGAATGTGCATATATCTGTGTACTGAGCCATGGGTTGTTCAGTCTAGGCAATGAAAGAAAGAAGTTATGCCTACTTTCTGGCCTCCTGGCTGGATTTCTTTCCAAGGAAATGAAAAAGTGAGAATACGTGAGGTCATAAAGAAGGACCTAGATTTTGCATGGATCTCATCCTGATGCTCTTTGAAACATGAATTATATAGAATCATATCATATTTTGAGTTCAAAGGGACCCACTCAGATCATCAAAGATCCACTCCTGACCCTGCAAGAATAGCCCCAAGAATCACTCCATGTCCTTGAGAGCACTGCCCAAACAATTCTTGAACTGTCTCACACAGGTTGGTGCTGTGACCACTTCATGTCTGATCACCTTCTGGGTGAAGAAACTTTTCCTAATATCCAACCTAAGCCTTCCCTGAAACAGGCTACTCCTTTGGGTCCTGTCACTGGTCACCACAGAGAAGAAATCAGTGTCTGCCCCTCTTCTTCCCCTCAGGACGAAGTTGTACACTGAGGTCTCCTCTTAGTCTCTTCTTCTCCAGGCTGAACAGACCGAGTGCCCTCAGCCGCTCCTCGTACAGCTGCTCCTCAAGGCCCTTCACCATCTTTGTTGCCCTGTTTAGGACACTATAACAGTTTAATGTCTTTCTTACATTGAGGTGCCCAAAACTGCACAAAATATTCAAGGTGAGGCCACCCCAGTCCAGAGCAGAGCGGGACAATCCCCTCCCTTACCCAGCTGGTGATGCTGTGCCTGATGCCCCCAGGGCAGGGTCGGCCTTCCTGGCTGCCAAGGCACAATGACTCATGTTCAACTTGCCATGGACTAGGACCCCCAGTGTCCTGCAGGTACCCTGCAGAATCCTGCTCTCCAACCCCTCATTCTCCAGCCTGCACATATAGCTAGGATTTCCCCATTCCAGGTGTAGAATTCATCACTTCCCCTGTTAAAATGCATACATCTGGTATGTGCATGCAGAGCTGAAAGCTTGGAGCATACAAAGATGTTATAATGTAGCTATAACCCAATACATATAAAATCAATTTTGCATTTCTGGGCACAAAAGACTTTTTCAAAGTGTTTGAAGATCTGTGTATATATAGGTTCCAGTTTTAGAAATGCTTTTCAAGGAAATTAACACTGATGTACTAGCAAGGATTATCCTGGCTACTTCCTGACAAACAGAGCCAAATATAAACAAGGCACAAGTCACTAGATTGTGTGGTCAAGGGATCCATCATACAGATCCTGCAGAAAAAGCTCTCCATAACTCTTCCAGATGCTTCTCAGATGTTTTCTTGGGTTGTACAGTGAAAGAGGGTGCTCCAGAGAGGAGCGTTAGTACATTAATTGCATTTCTTAGTTTTCAGACGTTGAAGTTTATATTATATTGAGTAGCTGCTTTTGAGCTCAGTAATAACAAAGTCCAGAAATTTTTTATTTAAATACATTTGAGACCATAAAATTTTGACACTGTATCTGTTACAAGTATTTTTAGAAGTGTCTTGAAGGAAATTTGATATTCTAAGAAAATGTATTGTTTGTCTCTGAGTTCTAACCAGTCAGAGAGCCACGGAGGATCTCCCATGGCTCTTTCAAGTCCATGTAATTTAAAAATTTCAAACCATGGAAAGCAAAAGTCTGCAAATAGTGCAGGCACATCAGTCCCCTGATTGTTATGGAATGCATATTTTAATTGAGAAAAAAATTATAGATATTTATCATAACTGTATGTTTATATACTGTGGTTAGCCAACTGAAAAATATCTCCACCAGCTATTTCCTTTCTCTCTCATGGTTTGCAAAAAGTCTTCTGGAATATTTTAGACAAGAAATATTAAACTGCTTTTTTACATATTCCATCAGGACTTTTCCTCAGTCCAAGAAAATGATGGAGAATTAGTTGTGCAGGGAGTACACTCATCTAATCAAATGTTCATTGGCTTGTGTCAGAAATCTTGGACAAAATCTTGACAACTCTGCAGAAAAAAATAGAGATGCATATCTGAAAAAAAAATTGACTGGGCAAGGCATTAAAGGTGTGAAGCATTCTCCATTGTATATAGGAGTTCTTTGGCTGATGTAATAGTACAAGCAATTTTTTTTCATTGACTAGCTTTTTGGATTTGGCACAAAGAAGACTTTCCTGGCATGCAGTGATTGATGTTGTACATGACAACAGTAAAATTTGCTTCACTCTCTCTTCTCTGTCTGCATGAATGATGACTGTAATGACTCTCTCTGTTCTTTAGTTCCTACCTTGAATTGCTTCTTGCAATTGGCAAGTTACTTTGCACCTGATTTGTCAAAAGAAATTCTCCTCTTTTGCACTCAAACCTAGCAAAAGAAATCATCTGAGGTTGGTTCAGTGGTTTTCAGAACAAGCCAGTCCTCATAGGCTGCATGTTGTTTTCTTGCCTTGTTCTCTTAATTGTTATAATTTTTTTGATTACTTCTGATTCCTTTTCTTCTCTCAGTTCTACATGTGATGGTGGTAGATGTAATGGAATTTTAAAAATGTGATAAAATAGTGCTTTTGGACCTGCAGATCATTTATGTCTCATGAAACACCTCTGAGAAGAGTCTGAGAGGGGAATTGTTTGATGCTAAGAGAAATTCCCTGCTGTGAAAATGACAATGTGCAGAAATGAGACTTGCATCTTCTTAGTTCTCCCCAGATGAGTTCCTTCTCTCAGTAACATGAGGGGCAGGTGTCATGATGATGACATCCCAGATGTCACAGTCTCCAAGGGAAATGAGAACTTCCGTTTACATGACCCATAAAATATGTTTCACTTCAGTGCACACTACTATGCCAGGAGTGCAGTACAGCATCAGTTCTGTATCCTATAGCCTTAAGGGATAACAAAATATAGGACTACAAAGAAAATCTGTGGTGAGTGAAGTACAGTTCAGCGGTCCAATTCATTTATGTTGAATCTCACCATTTGAAATCAATTGAGGTGGGACTGAATATATTTAAACCCTGGATGCCCTTTCCAAGAAGAAAGCAAAATAGTTCATTAGGAAATCAAAACAAAACAAAACAAACCCCAACAAAACAAACAAAAACTAAAAAACCAACCAACCAAACAAACAAACAAAAAACAAAAAAAACCAAAACACACCAAACACCTGTGCTCTCTGAATCTATCAAGCAAGCAAATGTTCCTTGATATCCTTGACACAGACAATGAAAGATATGTGACTGCCCTCTACTAGATGACCTGAAGGCTGTAAAGAAAAAGCACAACTTGTGTTCTGGATAAGCTCAGCTAAAACTGTCTGCATTAACTATTTCAAGTGAGGCAAATGCACATTCAAGTGCTATATTTTGCTGAAAGAAAATATTGTAAATACAAGCCAGCGTTTTTTTTTGTTCTAGTCACTGAATTTGCAAATGGAAGAAGGAGAATTTTCCCATTTAAAACCTTCAGTACAGCTTAATTTGGCTTTTCTCTAGTGACTGTGTCAAGGCTGGGTCAGTTTACTGCAATTGAGGAATGAGCCTGGTATGCATTACAGAAAAAGCAGAGATTTCTTTCTTACAAAGCAGTACATGTTTTCATTTGACACCACTGGATCTCCATATTCCACTTATAATGATCTACTTATTCAGCACATCCCTCTGAGCTGATTCTGAGAGTTAGCCCACAAACATGGTCCTTAGAGGGCGGATTTTCTCTGCTTCCTGCCCAGATTCAGGAGTAGTTTGGTCTCTTAACAAAAGGCTTCCTGGCTTTTGAAAAGACTGGGGGTTTAAATGTGTCCAAAACTCATTTTGCTTTCTTTTTGGTTCAGACACTGAAATGAGATCGAAACCATGATGCTGGCCTGCACTTGTGAATAGGGAAATAAATAGTGAATTTTGAGACCCCTCAGGGACATGAACAGGAACCAACAGTTACTGATATATGAACCAGCATGCTGTAGGGCCTGGGGTAACTGTACTGCCTCCTGTGATACTGGATACAGTTACCTCTATATTTCCAGCTCTTTGTCCAAGTTTTGTGCACAGAATAATTTTAAAGGCTATATGGAGCTGTGGAAAGTACATTAAGAAAGTAGCAACTCCTTAAGTACCTTCCCTGCCTATGCACTAACGAAAAGACCATGGCAATACTTTCCTCCATTTTCCGTCCTTCATTTGCTCTTAGTTCTTCTATCTGTAGTTTCCTCATTGTCCTGCACATGGTTAACACCCAAGTCCTATTTTATCTAAACATAACAAAGACAAATGTTATGGGTTGGGGCTGCCATTTGAGGAGGAATTAAAGAATCAGGCTGAGAATTGTATCAGTGTTCAGAAGCTTGCAAAGGGGGAGAAATACGCAGGAGAGATGCAAGAATCAAAGCCATGAGTAGACCAAACATGCGAGAAAGGTACAAGGTCTAGGTCATTCTTCACTAGCAACAGAAATTTCCCTGTTTTTTTCCTGAAGAAGCTGTTCTGTTTACTGCAGTCCTAAGATTCAGCTGCTTGTGACCTAGGATCCTTTGCAGCCAGTTGGAAAGGCTGACACCAGCGTTCCTCAATAGTGATGATGGTGACTGAAAGGAAAGGTGAGTTACAAACTTCTCTTTATATAATTGTAAGATTTGCAGCACAAAAGCCATCAGGTCATCTCTTCAGACTGAATTCAGCACAAAGAGCATGTGATGTTTCCTTAAAGTGATGATCTATAGAAGAAATAAAATAAAATTCGGGCAGAAAAGGAAAGGCTGAGAAGTTGGAGAGAGAAAACTGCAGAGACGAGAAAAAAAAAAAGAAAAAGTAAGCCACTAGTAGTGGGGAAAAAAATTAATAAAATAGGTGCTATAAAAAGATTTATTTTGCTATGCATTATTCAAGAAATATTTCTCTGGCCTACTGGAAAAGCAATGTCATTTTTGGATGGCAGTGATGTTCTACCTGAGTGAACCTGGTATGTACCATAACCCCATATTTTGAGAAATGCCATGTCAGGAAGCAAAGACTTCATTTATGTAGACATGGAAAGGAAATCATAAACCCCATTCTTTCCATTCATATTTGTGCTGAGTGGAATAAGGCTCCCTGTATCTTACCATCTCAACCAGATAAACATGCAGCTGAAATTGTTATTTCACAGACCGGAGCAAAACCCAATCTCCTCATGGGCCATTTCCCATACTGTCTGACCATACAATCCAAATAAGCCACAAATACCAAACAGTGATAAAATAGAGGAAAGGATTCAGTGGAAGAGAGTGAAATAAGTAACTGTATTCTACTGTGAGGAATTATCGGAGTTTCTAATTACATAGTTTCTCAGCATGGTGCTAATGATGCTATTATGCTACGAAAAATACATTCTACCAGTTGAAGAAACTGACTGGGGTTTTAATAATTACATGGTAGCAGCATTTTCTATAAATTTCAGTGGAAAGAAAGAGGAAAACCATAAATCAATCTTTTCACGTAGATCTAGAAAGGTGGACTTACAGAGGTTTTCCAGTTGTAGTTATGGCAACAGACAGACATAGTCTTTACTGACATAATAGCAAATGTGACTAGGATTAAAAAAGCTTTTTAAGCAAATTAAGTAGTCCTCATACATCAACTTAAATTTCCCCATGGATAAAAGTAACATACTAGTTTGGCTTTTCCCGACAAAAGAGATTCAGTTTCTGAGGTTCTGGGGAAGAGGGGAGAGAGACTCTTGTTTCTTCTTTTCCTTTTGTTCTTCAGTGGTTTGGGGGGGAATAGAAAATAGCAGCATCAACGGGAAGAAGGGAGTAGTAGCTCTTTCTGAGAACATTTCCATACTTTACATGGTCAGTGAATGAAACAACTCAATAGAATAAATCAAAATACTTAAAAGAGATGCAAGGCTTTCCACTACAACTACTCTAGATTATACTGAGTAGCAGTTATGCAGAGGGTAAGTATTTAGTATTTTATAAAATATTTTTCATAAAAATATTAGCCCAGCCTGAAAGTGAGACAGAGAGCGAGGGATAGAGTTTTTGTGTATGCATGTATAGATGTACACAGAATGAAAAATAAAATAAATTGAAATTATCTCAGGTCTACTTGTGGAATTTGTTATTGGTCAAAAAAGTAGTAAAAAAAAAGTATTCCCGATGCTTGAGGGAAAAACAATTTAATGCAGCTTTTCATGGCAATAGCCACACAGATCAAATACCCACATGGATCAGGGGCACTACATATTGTTAAAATGTCAGAAGTACTGCAGCTGTGGCTTCCCTCATGTGTCTACCAAGAAATAGAAGGAACATGAATGGTGTCATAAGGCATGTAGAGTGAAGAAATAAAAAGCAAGAATTTCCAGTTTTCAAAACTAAATTTTGGAAAGAAAAGAAATAAAGATTTCTTGCACAACTTTAATATGTCTTGAGGAAAAATTCCCTTGAAACCACAGCCTTTTTCCTCTCAGAAACCTTTTACTAAAAGTAATAATAATGAAGAAAAGAACATTCCTAAGTCTGGAAAAAAAAATTTAACCTTTCTAAACATAAATCATCATCTCCCCCCGCTTCGTTTCTCTAGTACAGAGCACCTGCTTTTGCTTTGTCCGGCTCTGGCTGCATATTAAATCTCCTGACTTTTCCTAGAGAAGGAATGTGTCTTCTCTGCAAACTGCTCTGCAGTCAGCACTTGGTTTGCAAGGGAAACCTAATCTCTGAGAATCATCTGAGAGCAAACCGATTTCCTAAATCATGTAGGTCTACATACTGGAATTCTTTAAAATCCAGGTTGCTTTTTGTGTTTGGTTTCATTGGGTTTTCCACTCTAAGTTGCATTGAAGAACCTCCTCACTCCCTCACTGTGAGTTTGCTTTTAAATAAATTGCAAAATGGGAACATGCCACCACCATCAATAACATATTTGTGCTGTTATAAGTGTGTTATAAGTTTAACGAGTCTTGTTATTCCTGTAGTTCTATGCCGTCTATAAAATCTGTCTGCATGCAAGTTAAAGGTGCTTTTTTTAGTGTTACTCTTCCAGAATAGCTGTTGTGCTTGAATGTCAGAAATGTTCTCACCTTCCATACTCAGCAGATAAGCCTCCGACCCCACAACTTTCCAGTCCATGTGTTTTCCAGAAAGGAAGATATGGCAACAAACGCAGAGCCTGGGAAGTAGAATTTGCTCTTTTTTTTTTCTCTCTTGTTGTTCATGAAAATCGGCTCATACATTTCTCCAGTACTTTTTATTTTTTAGTATTTAATTACAGAAAGGAGGCACACACCAGCTGTATTTGTCTGCCCTTGTGTGCACACAATTTCAGTATTAAAAGCAAGGGCAGACAGCACAACTGTCTCCATCTTCCTTCAGTTTTGTAATGGACATTTTTCTTTTGTTCTCTCCACTTCTTGAGCCACTCTCCGATATGACTGCAATGCTCCACCCCAGAGCTGCATGCTAGCAATACTTGGAGTGCAGAGGCCACAATGAACAGCATTTCATGATCTTGAGTATAAAGTTAGTATTAGTGACACAGTAGACTGCAATAACTCTGAGTGATGTGTTTCTGTTAGTTTAGTTATGCCACATCTCCTTCTTTTTCCCCTTCTCTTTTCTCCCACCTTATATTCCATTTCAGGAAAGCATAGAAGACAATAAATAAAAAACTTAATAACTTTATTTTTTTCAATGGGTCTACCCATTTGCATGAAATTTAACATGTGCCCAAGCACTTAGGTAAAGCTGCCTTAATGGCAAAATCGTAATTACTGTCAAAACCCCCACGTTTCACTTAGAAGTGTGTAGTTTCAACTGTGATTCTTTTACTTGAGGATTAGCATTTTATAAGGAAAAGGACTAATATCTGTGTAATCTCTAAACACCTTTCATGTCTGCCCACCAATATAAAAACAGAGTTTGATTGGAGAAAATTCTGTGAAATGGGTTTTTACTGGCTTCCAACCTCTCACCTTGCTGCTATATAAGGTGGGCAAGCTCTGACAGCTCAGCACATCCATCCATCAACTTTTGTCCACTGCTTTATAATATTAGGATACATTGTCCCATCAGATGTGCATCTGTTGAGTCAGATACAGCATCCCAATGCCAGCTGATACTGAGGTCAAGGGAAGGTCTGTAGAAAATGCATATTGATGAAAAATACCAAGAACATGTGACTGATATCTTTGAGCAGGTACCAGAGCACACACTCCTGTAGGTCACTACTATTGACTTGCAATTAAAGTTCCAAGAAAGTCCCTTGTTCTATGTGTCGTTTCGTTTGTGACACTATTCAGCATGTTGGTGCTCAAGTTGTCTTGAGGAAAAAAGGGGAGAAACTGGCCCAGCTAAAGTTAATAAGAGAACTGCCGAACTGCCATGCATTTTAGTACAGCTAGGAATGCAAGCAATGTTCAGAATCTGAATGTAAAATAACTTTCAAAGTTGATAGTATTCTTTTAATGTTTCAAGATAAAAAGCATAAGCCAAATCATGTGTTCTTTGCTGCTTTTAATCACTAGTGTGAAAAAAAGGAATGGCTAAAACCAAAAAGATTAAAGGCATCTGACTGAACTCTTTTTTCATTTGCTTTCTGTGATGTGTATGCTTTATCAAGCCTCAGGGTCAAGTGTTTTCATTTAGATCATACTTTATATTATGTTTTATACTGCCTGAATTGTTGTTCTCATATTCTGCAAACTAATAGAACAATGTTATTATAAATTTACTTGTGAATTTATGTACAGATTGCATAAAAATTTCTGATATATTCCTCTATTTCAGTTTGTGACATAATAATCTCATCCCATGGTCGCTTTATATACCTAGTAATTGAAATAGCAGATTAAGATTTTTCATACTGTAAGTTCTTCTCTTCTCTCTTCTTACTTACCCATGAGCATTTTCAAGGAAAGAAAGAAAGGGAAAACAAGCTCCTGTTTGATCTTTTCCCCAGACATACTTTTTCCCCAAATGGACTTGAAATGTTTTATAACTATTGTGTCAGCCCATCATTTTGCTTTGTGGGTAATTAAGTCATTACAATAACATGTTCTATTACTGTACACCACGCAAAAATGCCTGCCTTCTGTCAGGAAACTGTAAAAGGACAGATGTTTCCAAAAGTTCAACCAGAATCACAGAGTTATCACTAATAACAGGGCTTCTTTGTGCAGAAGAAAATGAACCCATGAAGTAAATGTTAAACTTCCTATACAGTTAACCCTAATCCATAAAAAAACCTACAGCTTATCTTTTGAACCTAAAGTGACAGAACTTAAAGCTAGGCAGAGATTAGGAGTATCTGTGGCTTTCAAGTCACTCACATCAGATCTGTATACTGCTGTTTCCCTGAAACATATATATCCAATGAAAAATCAATTCCAGGCACACAGTTTCAGTCCAAGTATTCGGGACACAGGATATAGATTGCATGTCAACTTCATGCTTTTAAGCCAACAGTGTGCCAGCTGTGGGAGACAGATGATGTTTGCAAAGCTTAAATGATTTAGACAGGAAACAGTTGATTCAGTGTTAAACTTGGAAGGACAAAATTACCAGTCTGATTTTTTTTTTTTGATTCATTTGAATCAGAAAAATGGACACATACCAGGTTATTGCTTTGTGTCCTGTGGTCTCAGCACTTATTAATTAGAAACCCCAGAGGCAGAGGCTTATTGCTGGCCAGAAAGCTTGTGAATTCTAAAGTGGACAAGGAACATCTGAGCTTTAGAGCAATGGTTGCTCACCACCTAGGATTCCAACTCTGATCTACCCTTTGTGCTCCTATTTAATTAATTTGTCTTTTAAATGGTACTTTATGATGTTGGGCAAAGAGTATCAAGGGTGTATCATAGTGAAATATCATAAAGAGGATTGGTTTCTACCTCGTTGTTAATAGATATATGTGTTTACACTAGGAAAACAATTTACTCTAGATCTTTAAATGGTTCAGTTTAAGTTCTGTAGAACTTATAAAATAAGCTAACAAACTATGTTGTGATAAGCAAATATCTTCAATATACATACTTATCATGAGGAGAGAAGGGATGCTTTAAAACAGCTCCTTCCTGGAAAGGTTCACAGTCCCAAGCCAGAGCTCCAAAATATTTGCTCAGAAGCCATTTCTCTTCAAACATGTTAATGTAGTTACTAATGTACAGTATTTCCATATGACTAAAAAATATTTATTGCTTTGTTTTATGCAATAAATATTTCCATATGGACCAAAATATTAAATTTCCAAACATACAGCTGAGTCAATCAGCTGTAATTAATTAAAAAATACCGGATGTTAAGGTTATTTTTCTCAATTGTGTTGTTTCTGTTGCTTAGCAGAAGGAAGAGATATTTTGCTTTCACTTGGGTAATGTGAAAATTACAGTGACATCTGGATTGCAATAACTTCTCCAATTTTAGGTTGAAGAAAGACTTTTTTACAGTATATCAATTGCTGGTCTTAGTTGCAAAGTAAGTTTTGTTGGTACGCAAGAGCTTTTGAATGACAGCTGCCTTTGGGTATGAATGTAGCAAGAACTGGTAGTCAGTGCTACCCCACAGGGAAAATGTCTTTTACCTAGCAGCTGGGTTACTCTTTCTGATTTCTGACCAAATAATTGACTCCTGTAATCTAGCAGTAGGTGTCCTTGGTGGAGCTCAGATTTTGTCTTATGTGGCAGGATGTGCCACTTTGACAGACGTTAGGAGCAGGAGCTGTGAATTCTGAGTGCTCCTAGGGAGGTCAAAAACATACCTTTGCTTCTTTCTTTTGCATGTTATACACTGGACACAGCATAAAGACAGTGAATTTTGCTTTCTACACAGATGATTTCACTGGTGACATGTCCCTCTTGTTGCTCCTTCATCTGTGTTTTCCTCTTCCCCTTAGTATCAGAAACCTTGTCCCAATGGGGTGCTGATTCTGCAGGGCTTTTAGCAATGGCTGGAGCAGGAAGCTGAGGATGAGGCAGGCCCTGCACTGCACCGGGGGCCAGAAGTTTTGGGCAGCACTTAGGAAGAAAACTGAAAGGGGCATGGGTTTGTTACCTCCAGGCTCCTCTGTCCCTCAGAATGAGATGCCAGATGTTCCTTCAGGCCCACATAGCCTGGCTGAAGATGGTGTCTTAACAAAGACATATAGAGACATATAAAGACATATAAAATAAAATAAAGACATATAAAGACATATAAAGGACATATAATAAAGGACAAAGTCAGCAAATCAGTATCAAATTTAATTGAGCCAACAGCACAGGAACCTTACATGGCTGTGACCTTTTCCATGCCCACTTGGTGGCGATTTGGCAGGGTCTTGCAGATGGAGCTTGGCCACAGACCACTGCTTGAGGAACCATGCTCACAGCACTCAGCTACAAGGAGTGGGCTGCCTTCACATTGCACCAAAATTTGTCTCACTCTTTGACAAGAAAATGTCTCACATATCTAAGCCATTGTGGAAGCAGTAATACTACACATGTTCCTGTTGATAGAGAGACACTGCTAGTAGCTGTTCAAGGAGTCCTGAGAGTCCTTCTCAGGACTTGTCCTGAGTACACCCCTGCCCCTTTATTCTTCTGCCAAGAGCTGAAAACCAACTCAGCCAGGGCTTGCCTCCCTTTCCTTGGGGCTGCCTCAGGTGTGGCTCCCATCCTCATGCTGCGTTTTCCTGAAGCCATCTCTGTCTCTTATTTCCTTCACTGAACCCAATCTCAGCCATCACCTGCAGGCCCTGTCCTGGCCCATCCTCAGCCCGTCACCGTCCCCAGAGAGGCACCAATGTCCTGGGCTGTCCTGCTCCAGGCTGGGGAGTAGCCTGGATGGGCTCTGGCTGCTAAGCCCTGCCCCAGAGGTCCCCCATGGGGAGCCCCCACCTTCCCAGGAAGCCCCTGGCCCTGACTGTCCTCTCTTACTCAGCTGCACTTCTGCTTTGGCTCCAGCTCTTGCCTAGTGCCTTACTGGGGATTTCAGACCATTTTTCCCTGGCAACCATTATCATTCTGCCATGCGGTATCTAATAGTACATTACCATTTGTTCTAAAGAAAATAACAGCATTATGTATTCATCTTTATACAGATATATCTGTAAGGAGATATATACAAACCCAAAAATGATCACAGATCATATTGGCAGTGCCACAGATAATGGTGTGTTTGCCAGAGAGCACTTTTGAGGTGCGATTTGCAAAACAGAGACAGACAGCAGAAATCAGGAAGGGGAATGCCATGTTCCTCAGCAGATAAATGACAAGTGGATCTTGACTGGGCTCAGAAAATGAGGAGTATTTACTGCTTACAAAGCACACTTTGTTCACTGTGACCAACTGCACTGGGTCATCATTCAAATTAGGTGAGCAGGAATGCAAGACTGGCCTAAAAACTTTTTAGTCATGTTGGAAAAAATGCACATAATGATAAATATTAACCACACATATCTGGAAAGTTTTTTCAGCATCTGCAGATTACTTGAATTGCAGGCAACTTGTAGTCCTCCCATGATTCTTCCAAAACATTCCAGGCAATGTTTGTGTTTATAATTTATTGATAGATAGAAAGGCAGCTACAGATTCAGGTCAGCTATCTTGGAATCCTATACCAGTGCGGAAGAAGGACTTAGGAAAGCATAATTGATGTCCCAGGTCTCCACAAACACCATCAGGATCACGAGTTTCAATGTTGTTCAAGGACTTTGCAGGCCTAACATGGGATATAAGTCCAAGATTGTATCCCTGAAGGCCTTTAGTCCTGCTGCTACAGAGACTTGTGGGCAGTCAGACTACAGGGGTTGACTCTCCAAAACTCCCTAGGTGTGTCACAGTCTTCCAAGGAAGTGTGGAAGATTGTGGAAGATTTTGTGGTACATCAGTGCCTAAAGCACTGTGACCAGAATTAAAGTAATAGATGTTTCTTTGTCTAAAACTATTGATAACCTTAAGGCCCATAAGGGCTCAGCTCCATTGCACACATCACAAGTACCTGGAAGCTACTTGAAATAGCCACAAACATGGCTATTACTTTTTTTAAAAACCACTCTCTTTTACATAATGCCATGGGTATTAAAAAAAAAAAAAAAAAAAAAAAAAAAAAAAGGCAAACAAATGAAAAACAATTAAAAAGGCAAAGTATAGTATGTAGAAGGCGTGGTTTTACTCTCTTGCAGTATATATGAGGATGGAAAACCTACAGTAAGGATCTTAACCACTGCTCTAGGATGGTAGGTGTGCAAGAGGTGCAATATGCTGGCTGTGGAGGGAAGAAGAATCCTCTACTACCAATAACCTTTCTTCTCCTTTCATTCAGAACCTGTTCTCCCAAAAATCTAAATTTTGGATCTGAATCATATTCGTATGAAAACCAAAGCTTACAAAAGGGATGTAGTTCTGTACCTCAGTTAGTGTTGAACTATTCTATACTTTAGTGTTGAACAAGAAAGGACTTGTGACATGCTTCTTACTGCAGAAACTGTTTATTAGACGTTTGAGAAGATAATTCTCAGATGGCACAAACAAATAAATATCTCTCAGCAGAGCAGGACAAAGCATGTCAGGGTATAAAAGGAGGCTGTGGACCTGTCACGCTGTGGAGCAGTGTGTCATTTTGTCACTTAAATTCTGGGTGATAGTCCCTCTTTAAAGCCAGTTAGAAATCCTTTAAGTAAGAGTTACCAGAATGTTCCAGACGAAGGAATACCAAAGTTACTACAAATGTAACAAATGCCCAGGACCTCAACCATCTTCTGGTACAGTGGCACAGTAGGAGCTGAAAGGATACCATGCTAACTTTTCTTGGAATGATACTGAGTAATGAAATTCTGGGATAAAAGTGAGCCCATTTCATCCATTTTCATTGCTCAAACTATTAAAATTCCACAGAGTGAACAACATTAATGGAGCATTTATAAATGCTAAATGGGATAATAAAGCTCACATCCATGCTCTTACCACAGGTTACATATTCAGCATCACCAGCAATGTTTGGCACTGATATTTTCTGTGGGGGAAAAAAAAAGAATAATTTGAAAATTATATTAAATAACAGAAAGCAGAGAGAAAAATGCAAGGGAACTTTATGTCCCATCTCACAGAGCATGATACAAAAACAGGTGTAATGTCTTAAGCAGCACGTAACAGGGAGTTGTATTTTAGAGTTCAAGAAAAATGGGTAATGGATATAAAATTCTTGAGCAGAATGTATGTGAATAAAAAAAAAAATAAAATTGAATTCTTTTTCTGCTTGCTCAACTGGTCTGAAGATACTGTGGAAATTCTTCCTAGTGAAGCTTGTGACTTCACTAGAAAGCTGAGTTATTTCCCAACATTCCTTTTTACTGCTCCTAATGAACTGTTCACAAAGTAAAAGTTAAAACACATTCTATTTTCTCTGCAACCATAACAAATTTTGAACAGATATGGACAACCACACAAATCTTTCACTTAGGAAAAGATGAGTGTTTTAATATCTGTTAATGTAGACTGCGAAAGTGAAATTTATCTCCTGATTTAACTGTCTAAAAGTGAATGCTTACACTACTTATATTCAGGAGATAAAGAGTGACACCTCCAAATGGTAATTGATCTCACTTATCTTAGGCATCTAACTCAGGACAGGATGATGCTCTGGAGGTATTTGTCTGCTGCACTGACAGTATGGACAGTCTATACAAGCTCAGGGTCGATATTTATTTTCAAATGGCTAAAGTTACATTCAACTAATCCCACCCTGAATCAATCCTATCAATTGTATTTGGCATCAAATTAGGATCATACAAGTGTATCTGTAAAAACAGGTTGTATATAAAGTTTCAGTATACTTAGGACACACGTTTGTTGTTTTTTTTTTTTCTTTATCAAAACTGAAGTGAAATACTTCTCAAAGTAATTTAAGCAATTCCAATCACACCTCTTTTCTTGCGATTGCTACCAAGACAAAGAAAACAAGTCATGAGAGGCCTTTGTTGATTCCAGAACAATTTCATTCAAATGTTACCTCAAGATTTCACAGCTGTTCTGATTTTTTTCCCCTTGTAATTTTTTTGTCTTAACAGCTTCTACCCTCTCTGAGTACCTTCATTTCATTTGTTCCATTCTGGGCTGTCCTGTCTTGTTGAGTTATATTTGAATGTTTGCCCCCTCTTCAGCTTTTCCTTTCTTCAACAATCTTAAATCATACTTACAGTCAGTCCATCGGCTTCTAACCCAGCAGCTCTGAGCCTTAGGTGTGTCCCATGTTATATTTGCTTACTTTACTGAAAAATACATGCTTTACCACTCTGGGAAAGATTAGTGAAAGATATTATAAGTCTATAAGAGTAGTGAACCAATTTTCCAGTAGCAATCCATAGAGTTTTTATAGAAGAGAGTATGAAAAGCATTATTTTAAGATTTTTTTTCTCCTCTAGGAACTATGAAATGGAAACTAAAAGAAGTGAAACACAAATAAAAAGATAGAGCAATTTGAAATGCATTTTTTCTCTTAGGATTAGCACAGGAAAATGAACAAACCAAGGTTCTTCAATATTGTACATGCATCTTCTCTTACTCAGATATCAGTGTGAATTTGAACGTCTTTAGGAACCTAGAAACCCTTCTTGAGGTCAATAAACATTTCATGTCCTTGCATTTAAATAGATGTAGAGTGTCTGTGTCTTTATTAATGCTAAGCACATGTTGCTCTTACCTCTCCAGGGATTGCCATGTGATGAAGACAATGAATATGTCATTTACAAATATTTTTTTGTTAGAAGAAGAAGAAATTTTGTTCCACAATAGCTGGTTGATAGATTTGATTTGCATATTTGACTTGTGGTCATTTTAGAAAACATTACAGATGTATGAAGGCTCCTACTAGTTGCTACTTAGCTGAAAAGTCTTAGGCACAAGTGAGCTGATGTCACAAAGAACTGAAAAGACATCTCAAATGGTACTAGGCATAGATAACCAAATTTGTTTCTTGTAATTTTTCAATGCACTAATCTGTGACAGCTGTCAGCTACACTGCCTCATTTTGCTATCAGCCAAGATAAATATTTTTGGGATGAGCTTCACAGAACATGGTAATGGAACATTGTGTGGAAATGTTATGAAACTAGAGAATAAAAGATGATTAAACAAATCTCGGGCCTTTGTAATGTGTTCAAGGATAAGATCCAAGAAAAAGTATGTAAGCATACAAATTATCATTGATGTTCTTAACTCCAAGATAAAGAAACAAACACCCTCTCTAGCTTCCTGAGGTGCCTAAAGGCCACAAATGCCTACTTTTTTTTTTTTCACATATCTTTCTTAAGTACCTCAGTGCTGTTTTCCCTGTGCAAAAGGGATGCCCTCTTTGCCTGGGCTGAGGATGGAAGCAGCTCTCCCATGGCAGGGAGTATGGCACACCAGCAAAGTGACCTTATGCGTCCAACATGAAAGGACCGAAGGTAATCTAGACAAACAGATGGGAGACTGGGAGGGAGGGGCTGTAGCCATGGACATTTTGACCAAAAAACATGACTGCACTTAGTCCAGGTGATCGTTTTTAAAGAGGAACAGCACAAACAAGTAAAATTAATGTAATCATGAAGTAACATCCCATGACTGCCAGTGAAAAATGGGAGGAAGCTGATAGCATGTGGATCTACTTTTAATACGTGTAGTGACGCAGAGCAAATACTTACTTGACATGTTACTAATAATGAATGCATTTTGCAGTACTGATCTGGCTTTGAAGAATTTTTCCTGACTATATTTTGGTCTAAGAGTATAAGCTGTTATATCATTTATTTTCTTTGTCTCTCTAATGATGCTGTCAATTACATCATGGTGGAATTTGTACTGTAGTATGCTTATGAAGTCAAATATTAGGGCACTCAGGTGCATTGGCTTAGTATTTGATCTGCCCACACATTCAGCTGCTTTTTGGGAAATGGTTATGAGGCATGACAGAAGTACCAGGAGTAAATAGAAACAATGATGATTTATCTGGCTCCTTTAGTGCTAAGAAAACTGAAAAACTAAAACCTTATGATTAAAATGAAGGCATTCTCATACCTGCTTATTCTTTTACTTTGATTATTTGTTTTTGCATTTCTTCTGCTTCCATTAAATAGAATGTGGCAGTGTTTGCACTTGCAAAGGGAAATAATTTAAATCATAGTTTAAAACCTTTCTTTTCAAATCTGAAGAGCAGATATTTCTGGTGATATCCTCAGCACTGAAATTTTCTCATGCCCTGTTAAAAATAAAGCTTCCAACACTTGTAGAAATGCTGATAATCCCTATATGGAAAAAAAAGTATGTGTGTGTTTCAGTATTTAATTCCTTTTGGTTTGTAATTTTCTTGCCTATTTCTGTCTACTTTTGAAATTTTAGTCTTCATCATAGCCAGTTAACCAGGAATGGAACAAAAAAAAAAAAAAGTTATGCCAAAGAAAGATATGTAGTATTTAACACAGCAAAGAAAGATAAATTAGATATAAGAGAGCTTGAGAGAACAAAATTCCATTAATCACCCTGTTGGCTGAGGAGCCAAGGTTTTCTGGTGTCAGGTTTTCTGCAGGTATTAGAACAGAGGAGAATCCCAAGGAGACACTTAGAGGAAAGCAATGATTTGATTTTTAAGGAGGCCCCTCCATGGAAAAACAGTAACATGAAAAAACAGGAGGAATTGACATAGTGTTGGAAATAGCAGGCAATGCGGCCAAGGCTCATTAGAAGCAGGAATAGAACTTCCCAGCAATGAATCAAAAATGAGAAGAGGTTACTTTGACAGTGTCAAAAATTACATCCAAAATGGAGATTGGCCTTGAAGGGCCTGAAAAGGGAAGATGCTTAAACTACAGCTGTAAGAATACAGAAACAGAAACCAGTAAAGGGATTCAAACAGAGAGAGAATTTTCAGTGGTTTAAGAAAATGTGAATTTGCAATAGTTGTCCTGTAGCACCATTAATAAGGAAAAATTCCATTTGTCTAGATGGACCAAAAAAAAAGATATAATTTGGGTGGGGAGGAAAGCTTATAAAAGAGCCACATCTTTGAAAAACAAAGAGAAACTGCAAAGCTTAGATGCAGTGTGGGTACAAGGAACCAAAACCAGTCTGAATAACAGTAACACACTATCTGCATGCCCCAATAACTAGCAGTTGCCCCATGGTGTCCACAGGCTGTGAAAGAGCCAAAGGGAGAGGTTAGTGTCGGACTGGCTCCCTGCTTCTGTAACGGTTCCATTCCCATCCACTATTTTAAGAACTAGACAGAATTTATTACACTAAAATCTAATGTTTAGGAGACACCAAGACAGGTATAAATTTTATAAGAATTATTTCAGTTAAATGGTTTTACTTCTATTTTCTGAAAACCCAAAGGTATATGTTTAATGAAAGTCAGAAAATATATTGTCCTGGAAATTCTTTTATACTAAAACAATAAATGGCAAGGAGATAGAGGAGTTATTTTATGGCAATATTCATCAAAATAAAATGTTACATAATTTTGGTTTTATTGTCTGATCATTCCAAACCCATTAATCTCCTGTTCTGCTGCTAAATACAATTACTGTCTGACTAGAAGTAATCTGAACAAAATGTTCTGATAGATGCCTACTAATCACGTCCAGAAATCCCACAACGTTCCAAAGAGTTTTCATAATGTAGGTGAAAATGTCATGTGTTTTCAGTGTTCTTATGATCTTGTCTCACACAGTCACCTCCTCCAGATGTGGCCTGCAGGAGAACTCCTTTGTGCCTGGTCTCACCTGCTTTCCTTACAGTACAGGTGCTTTTTGACCTAGTAAGCCCATTGCCAATGTCTGGATCACGAACATAAAGTCCCATACTTAAACCTTAAATTTTGTCATGCGATGCAGGACATTTCAGAACGTGTGCTAAGCCTAATTATAAACCCAAATCTCCAAACTCCTGCAAAAGCTTTTGAGATTAATTCCAGTATTTTACCTCACTCTCTAAATCAGTGTAAGCAAAATAACACCCATTATTACTTTCCTCTTTCAGTAGCATATTTTCAATAATTTATCAAGATACAACATAACAGACTGATTTATTTGTCAATGAGAATTATTTTCCCCAGAGCTGCTTTGGAGTGCCAGACAGTTGCAACCTTGAAGCTACATCCTAGGCCCAAATGTTGGCCACGAAGAAGAAAAAATTTGCCTCCTGAAATAGTCTAAGCCTGAAACAAATCAGGACAATCAACATAATATGCCTTACAATGCTCAGACTCAGTGCTTTGAATACCTCCTGCCACATTTCTATCACTATATTAAAAAAGAAAAATCAAAAAGGCAAAAATGGCACATCAGGGAAACCCTCTAATTCAAATATGGAATATTCAAAGCCATGTGTCTTTCAAATTCCATGTGTCTTTTATGTCCAGCCAAACTGCAACTGTAGATAAGTATGAGAAATGCCCCTGAATATCTTAAAACAAGAAAAGAGTCCATAGTTGCTTCTTATACTGAATTGTGAATTTATTTGTGAACAAACTGTTCTGGGACTGCTATTACTTCATAAGGAATCTAGCAAACATTTATGTGGTTTCTATTCCTTAAGAGTGATACTGAGTGACAGATTCTAAAGCTAAGGACAAAAATCAGTTAGAGTTATTATGAGTTCTACATATATTACATATATATTTACTTAAATATGTATTATATACAGAATTTTGGGGTATATATACCCTTAAATATAAAAGTCTACTATGGATTCCCATTTCAAATTAGCCAAAAGGTAATGAAACTGAAGACTAACATATATTTGAGTGCCAGTACCAGCCATAATTTTTTTTAAAAAATAATTTTTCCAGGAAATGGTAAAAATCAAGGACTCCTTACTGTTGGTCCAAAACCATGCAAGAATGACAGTTCTGCTTTAAACCAAGGGTAGTTCAGCCCACAAGCCTGTCTCCAAGAGTGGCCATCAGCAAGCAAACAAGAATAAGAACAAGCCAACCATATGTGCCAGCTCCCCTAATACTTTCCAGGCCATCAGTGAGGGTCAGATCAGTGGTTTCCTTAACCAAATGCAATTATGCATATTTAGGAACTGTCAGCGGATATATCTCTCAAATATGTATTCTGTGCCCCACTGACCTGAGGTAACTTTTTTGCAGTCGCTGTGTGATTTAGCAGAGTTCCGCAGGTCTGTTGTCTGCTCTGTCACTAAGAGCTGTCTCCTCTGCTTCATTTTAGATTGGCAGCATGCACATAGTTTCAGATCTCCCCTTTCAGAGCAGAAAAGGAAAACGGTTGTCTGTCCATGCACCATCTATAAAGCTATTCATGGTATTTGAAATCACAGTGTGTCCCAAATTTGCCAAGGTTGAAAAGACTAAAGTTTTTTGTCGTCATACAGATGCTATCCCTTACCTTTCATCATAGAATAATTCAAGTTGTAGGTAACTTTTCAATGTCTTTGAGTCCAAAATCCTGCTCAAGAGAGTTGCCTTCAGTGTTAGGCTCAAGTTGTCAGTTTAGTACCTCCAGCTTGTCTGTGCAACCTTGTGACCCTGTTACAACATTCCCCACTCCATCATGCCCACTTCGATGAGGGCACCAAAACCTCACATCAAGTTCAGGATGTGCTGTAAACTTACAGTAGCATTATGACATTCTTTACCTTGTTCTCCTTTTCACTGCTGAGTACTCATGACAGCTGATGCACTTCTCTCTTTGTTTCTGCTACTCCAGAAAGCTGTTTTGGTATTTCCACGAGACCATATTCTAAAGAAGTAAGTTCAAGTCTGTCAGAGCCTACGTCCTGCAAGGGGCAAGTTCTGACCTGATACTTAACATGTGGGATCAACCTAAACAGCCGTGTCTGTCCAAAGCTGTAGTGACCTGTCAGAGGTAGTTCTCGAGCATTACCCTGCAGTCAGGAGAGAGATTGGCTCCTCAGGAAGAGACTTATCCTACCTACATCATTGACAGATCTCTTGTCACACATGTTGAATTGCTCTTTGTGCCTCCCTGTTGATTTCTAGAAGAACCTAGTCACACCATTTTTTAAAACAAAATAGCACGCAGAAGAAACCCAAAGCAAAACAAAACAAATTCCTAAACTAGCAGCACCTATTTAGTTGTGGATAAATCAGAGGCAGTGTACAACTACTGAAAAATCCACAGCAACCTCTCACTCAGACTTTATTTGCACCATGTTGAATGTGGACCCACTAACAAAGATTTACATGCACTGTAAAAAGAAGCTGTGAAAAAACTTATGTAATGATGTGGTGTGTGTAGCATGAGGGAGGGAAAAATATGGCATAGGAAAATGGTCTCCAAGAATCTGGCCAGTTTGCTATTCTGCATTCTCTAAGAATGAGCTGAGTATTTTCCATTTTTAAAATGTTAAGTCTACAAGTTAATTGAGTAAGTTACTTTCAAGTACCATGAAACAAAATTAATAATTCCACCTTCATGTTCCAAGTTACAGTAGAGATCATGTTGTTAAATATCCATGTAAGCTGAAAGTGTCATTCAGCTACTAAAAGTTTCAACCAACTTGCTTCCATTTACTTCACAAAATATTAAGAGTTAATAATAACATGTTATGTGGATTTATGATGTGATAATTTATCTGGGTCTCAACTCCTAAATAATTAGCAGCTATCGTGAACTGTGCACAAAGGAAAATTCTCCTTGCAAGTATTTTTAATGCAATTTCACAGACTGAATCATCTGTTTCACAACCAGCTCTCTGTAGCTACAAATCCTTTCTACAATCATCTCTTCCTAATTATTCTGTTGTTTAAAAAGGAAAATCTTGTATAATTGCATGTTCACTGATATGTGGATACTTAGGAAAATTGTGACTAGCTCTGAATTTGATCTCAGCCTTGACTCGTCAAGGTTGTTCCAGCTCTTAACCATAGTTTTGCTTACATTGCAGACACAAGTTGAATCTGGTAGACCAAGCCTTTGGATGGCAGTATTTTTAACTGGAACACATTTAGATGCTTCACCAACCAGAGCATATCTTGCAAACCCCACTGTGGACATTTATTAAGGGTTTGACTTAATTTACTAATAATTTTCTGCTATAAAGTTGCTTTGTGTCTGCCCTAATGACTGATTTCAACAGATTGCTGTTTTAGCAAAGCAGTGGAAGAATTAAAAGGTCTGAGTTTCTGTGCTAACAGTAGGAAAAAATGGTATTGACTAATTTTACTAAAAGCTGGAGGCTCTGGGAAGGAATTCTGGAAGTATGTTTACTATGCTGCATTAATTATTGCAAATTCTTAATTTATAATTTCTAGCCTTGGTTAGAAATTGGTTATTTCTCATTTGTAAATGCTTTGGGATGCCAGTTTTCAGATGGTTTCATTGAACAGGTCTAGACCCTATGGTATGCCTTCAAGGTTTTTTGTTTTTTATTTGTTTGCTATGGGGAATATTTTGTGAATAGTTACTAAAGTTTTTGTGGTTCAGCTGATAAACATTAGTGAGTTGCAGTAGTGCCACCTATGGAAAATCAGGAAAATATCAGAAAAAAACTGTAATGACTAACCACAGGCATGTCCACTCAGGACAATGGCATTTTAGTCACCTTGAGAGACAGTATTTACATTTGTGTAAGAAAAAAGAAAATAAAGCTCTACTGCTTAAGTAACTTGATTAGGTGGGCCTGTGAATTTGTGTAGAGAATGCACAAATTTTCTTCATCACTTCAAAGCAAAAGAGCTTCCTCTAAAGTTATTTTTATTTTGTCCAGTTAATTACCATTAACTATGGAAAACACTCCTTTGTCAAGCTAGCAGAATGAAGAGTGCTGCTAACGAGTGGTGTCAGGTTATATTCACATGAGGCCCAGGGGAAGTCAAGCACGCAGAAATGAGCGTGAGCTCTCATAGCATTAAGGTCTGGCATGCTCAGTCTGATTTTGTTTTTAAAAACAGAGCTCAACTAATAAATGCCATGAGAAGTTGTTTTCTTTACAGCCACAAACTACATATTAGGGACTGAGCTTCATCTTTTAGAGAAGACAGCATTGCTTTGAAAAATGAAGAAGGAACACCTAATCCTTAGTGGTCTAGACAACAGCATCTTTACACATATGCTGTGCTTTATTTGCAGCATTCCCTGGTATTCTTCCAAGAAATGTAATTTCATGAAGATTCATCTCAGAAGACTAGCTACTCCCTTCTCTCCATGCTTTCCATATGGCATTTTCTGGGCTGCCTGGGATATGTTAGTGCAAACAAAACACAACTATAAACTTCTGTGTGGCCTCCACCAGCATTTTTCCTTCACTCTGAATTGAAAGTGCTTGTAGGTACACCTAGCTGAAATAATTATCTTACAAGATGAGCTTTTACTTTGGTGGAATGACAGTGGAATTGTGGCAAAAGTTAACTTACTCAGTTTTCAATTTAGAAGATTTTCAAAAGAAAGTATGAAAAATCTGCATGCTCAAATACAGTCAAAAAGAGAAGGTTGAAAGAGACCCCTAAGCATTATCTTGCCCAATATTCCCTTGTTGAAGCAGGGCTTCCTACAATCAGTTGCCCAGGACCAAAAATAAAGACTACACAAGCTCTCTGGGAAGCCTGTGTCAGCGCTCAGTCACACCTAAAGCAAAAATGTTTTTCCTGACGTTCTTCTTTTCTTTAATCTTCTTTTTCTTGTGGTTTTAAGAACAGGCTTTTAATGATATTTAGCTAGTTTTGTGGACAAAAAACAAACAAACAAACAAACAAAGAAACAAACAAACCAAACCAAACCAAAAAACTCCGTAGGATCAGAATTTTCACAGTAGGCTGAATGTAAAAGTGCTCATGGATTTCTAACAAATTTGAGCTCAATAAAAGTCACCAGTTAAATATGTTGTCTGGTCTTGAAGATATATTGTCTCTGACAGGGCAATTAATCATTTTTGCCTTACTGTATTAGTATAAGGAAGTAGATTTTGTTGCTTCATTTGCATAAATGGTGGAAGAAACCACAAAAATGACAAAGCAGCTACAGAAAATCCCTTCCTGGATCCCCAGGTAAAGTTAACAAACAGTTTTCTTATTGCATTTTGGTGTATTTGAATTTATGTGAAGTAAATAAACTATTTTAGTATATTTTCTAATCTCAGTAATTGTATCTCCAAACAGAATGTGAGTTTGGGGGCATTTTTAGGTAAGCTACAGTTTCGGTCCTAGAAACACATGGAAGTCAAGGCACAGAGTGTACTGTACTCCTTCAAGAAGTTACTTGAGAAAACATTATATTATTAACAAAACATGTTTGATGTATGGACCTTGAATGCATGCACACCTTTCAAAACTTAATAAATCATATAGACTCTGGGTTTTTTTAAATGCTGTTCTAGCCACTGTCACGTTCAAAGACTGCAACAGATGACATACCTTTCCTTTAAGGTTCCCTGATTCATGGTCTGTCAAAACTAAGACTAAAAAATTCCACAGCTGGAGATCTTTTTTTTTGGGACTGCTCAAGTCCTTCTGATTTTCCTTGAGAACACTCAAAAATAGTAATGCAGGAAGAAAGAAGTGCACATTCAGCAAGGAGTAGGTTCTATAGGCCAACATCAACTACTTGATTTGGATGCAGAAATGACAGAAATGGCATACAGCTAGCAAGGCAATTGACTAAAAATTAACGAAAAGCTTACCGGAAGATCTTATTCTTTAGAGAAGCTGAAACCATTGCACATTTTCCTCATCAAATGAAAAGTTGATGCCTTTGCTTTAGCAAATATGCTCTTTATAGACATGGAACTATGAGTGTGTATAGGAATTATGACAGAGACATATGGCATAAAAGACCTTCTAGGACTAGTCATACACATATCCTGTACCATGGGCAATTAGTGCAATTAATTTTAAACAAATATTAATTAATGACTCATTGGCATATGATTATGACTGACAGGTGCACTCAGCTGGGTAAAAAACTGGCTGGATGGCTGGACCCAGAGAGTGGTGGTGAATGGTGCCTCATGGAGTGGCCAGTCTCTAGCAGGGTTAGCCAGGGCTCAGCACTGGGCCACTCCTATTCAGTATATTTACCGATGATCTGGAAGAGAACATCAGGTGCACCCCCAGTAACTTTGCAGACAACACAAAATTAGGTGGGAGTGTTGATCCTCAGGAGAGGCTCTGCAGAGGGAGCTGGACAGGCTGGATTGATGGGCTGAGGACAAGTGTATGAGGTTCCACAAGGTGAGGTGTTGAGTCCAGCACTTTGGCCACAACAATCCCAGGCAGTACTACAGGCTTGGGACAGAATGGCTAAAAAGCTGTCTGGCGGAAAAGTACCTGGGGATGCTGGTTGACAGCAGCTGAGCATGAGCCAGCATGTGCCCAGATGGCCAAGAAGGACATTGGTGTCCTGGCTTCTACCAAAAACAGGGAGTCCAGCAGGACCAAGGCAGTGATTACTTCCTGTACTCAGCACTGATGCGGCCACACCTCAGGTATTCTGTGTCCAGCTCTGGGCCCCTCAGTTCAGGAAGAACATCGAGGGGCTGGAGAGTGTCCAGAGAAGGGCAATGGAGCATTTAGAGAGTGAGTAATCTGAGGAGTAGCTGAGGGAGCTGGGGTTGTTTAGAGCCTGGAGGAAAGGAGGCTCAAGGGACGCCTTGTCACTGCATAAAAGGTAGTGCCGTTTTCTTCCAGGCAACAAGTGATGGGACAAGAGGACACAACCTCAAGCTGAGCCAGAGGAAGTTCAAGCTGAGAAGGAATTCAGGAAGAGCTTCTCCATGGAAAGGGTGAAGTCCATTTTAAGCATTGGAACAGGCAGCCCAGTGAGGTGGCAGAGTCACCACCCCCAGAAATGTCCAAGTAACAGCTGGACATGGCACTTAGTGCTGTGGTTTAGTTGAGAAGGTGGTGATCAGTCAAAGGGTGGACTTCATGAGCTCTTTTCTAACTTAAATGATTCTGTAATTCAAATGTTTCAGCACAGTTTTGAGCATCTTTGATTGAAGAAGACTCAGTGATCAGAGAAGAGTTCACCTCAGGGCTGAAGAAGGCTGTTAAAAGCCTTCAAAGCCAATAGCTTCAGTTTATGATTTATCTGTATCACTTGGTGGGTAAAATACAGTTGCTGCCTGTCCTGAGCATCGCTCCCAGCTACAACCTGACCTGACCTATTTTGGGTCTTTGGTTCAGCATTTCTAGATGCATTAGAAGAAAATAGTATTACTGCTGGGTATGAACCCTGAATTCTCCAGAACCTCTGTTTCACAATCATTTAAGAATGCTAACTGGCAAGCAAGGAAAAAAAAAACAGTTCTAAAGGTCAAAAAAAACCCCATTTGGAAAAGCATGGTATGTAGTGTTCTAAAATGATTAGCAGTAGCTTTCTCATTTTTCAGTGAAATGTTTGTACTAATACTGCTGCTAACAACATCAGCAAAACCTTAGCCTTTTCAATCTGTTCTTAAAATCTGTTTTTTAATTTGTGTAACACAATCTTCCTCAGCCTTAGTGAATCATCCTGATATGTGGAGCAATTATGTCACTTTGGATCCATATAATTTAACTCACACCAGAAAGTGGCACATAATATGAATATTTAAATCATTCCAAACCAAGACACCTTTAAAAAATCACAGAACCACAGAATCACAGAATTGACTGCGTACCTTATCAGCTAAACCATGGCACTGAGTGCCTCAACGAGTCTTTTTTTAAACACTTCCAGGGACAGTGTCTCATCCCCCCCTCTGGGCAGCCAATTCCAACGCTGGACCACTCTGTCCATGAAGAAATATTTTCTAATATCTAGCCTAGACTTCACCAGGTGTGCAGCTTGAGGCTGTGTCCTCCCGTCCTGTCACTGGTGGCCTGGGAGAAGAGACCAGCCCCCACCTGAGTACAGCCACCTCTCAGGAAGTTGTAGAGAGTGATAAGGTCACCTCTGAGTCTCCTTCTCTCCAGGCCAAACAACCACAGCTCCCTCAGTCAGTCTTCATAGGGCTTGCCTGTAAATATCAAAAAAAGTAAATTTTTGGAGAAAAATAGTTCATAACTCCCTTCAACTATCATTCCTGGCAGAAAATATTACTGGGAGAAGGCAAGGCCAGGAGATCTGTGCATAGTGCTCAGTCCTGGGCTGTCCTAATATAAGTACAGAGAGCAGAGGAAGTCACACTCCCTGCAATACCCCCAAAAGTAAGTGTCCTTTGACAGTCAGTCACCCAACCTTATCTTGAAGTGAGACCTAAATGTGCTTAAAACATAAGAGCCTAGCAAAGCAGATGATGAACGAGAGACTAGTGCAGGAACAGGTAAGGAGGGAATGAGGGACATCACAGGAAATGAGTCTCTACGAAGTGATGAGCCAGCAAAAAGTATTCTACTTGAATCCAAATTTCAATAGAGGACATGGTTCAAGTACAAAAGGTTCTTAATATACAGAACTTTTTTACTAGGATCAGGGTCTCTGTACTACTCCAATTTGGCTGCCTCAACACTGCCTTTGATTTTGTCTCAGAAAAGCAGTTTCCCTCCAAACATTTTTTTCTACAGCTGCAAACTAAGGCGGCTGCTGATTTAATTTTTCCAGAGGTGGCATATCTTCTTAGTCAATCACATGAGCTGCTATTTCAACAGATATTTCTGAGGACAAAATGCACCCTGTACTGCCTTTCTGTAGAAAAATATCAAAACACCATGGAAAAAATTAAAATCATAGAGCTTATAAATTCAAGGTCCAAAGACTTATACAGGGGAAGGGGGTGGAGGGGGGAAGAGAAGGGGGAGACAGGAGTAGGAGAGTGAATTCACACAATTTTTGTGTCTGGTCAGCTACAAAGCCAGAAAACACAAAAAAAGGAGCTTTATCATGCTTCACAAAATGGACAGTTCTTAAAGCAGTGTAAGATGAGAACGAAGGTAAGCGGCAGCCTCATGGCCCAACACTTCAGACAGAAGTGCAATGAAGTTTGGCAGGAAACTAAGGCACTTTCCACTTAATGCCTAACAGAAGTGATCTCTGGCTGCTTCCAGAAAGCCTTCTGAGGGACTCTCAGTAGCTTCATGAAATGCATCAACAGCTTTCAATGTTGGACTGAATTGCAAGTCCAATTTATTTTTAGCTGGTAGTTACTTTCTTTGCCTTACATTCTTTTTATAAAGGAAGTTATATGGAGGTACAGTCATTGACACCCTTTTGGGGGTTGACATTACTAAGAAAATCAGGCTATATATTTCTAATTATATAACTGCTTTACATTAAGTGGATGTGTAGTAGGCATTTTTTAACACCAGACTTCCATAACTTATAAAAAAATAAAATTTTATAGTAACTAACAAAATAAGAGACCAGAATAAAAAAAGATTCCTTGATTTAATGCTTTATTTTTAATCTTATTATAAGAATGAAACTAGAAAAAAAATCTAAATTGCACCACATGAAGAAATTATCTAGATGTATTAACGCACAGGCAGCTATAGACACAACTGTGCAATTCTTGTCTGTAAACTTCTCCCTTGCAAACATGTGCAATTGCTAATGTGCATATAAGCGACTGCATATTTCTCCATCCGTTTCCCAGCAAAATGAGTTTCTGCTAATTGTACATGCTGTGCTAGTTTTGCAACCCCTATACAGTTTTAATTTCCCTAACTTACACACAGTAAACGTAATTACTGTCAACACATGTGGATTTGCCAGTATATATTATGCATCTACCTGCAAATTCTCAGAAGGAAAATTTTCCAATAAACGTCTTGAATCTAAAAGCGAGAAAATAATAAAAGCTGGGTACAAAAATAATTTTAAAAATTAGTTGTTGCTGTTAAATAAGCAAATCTTACTGGTAAACTTTTAAAATATAAGAACAATCCTGTGATACCAAAATAGCCTATGTTTAATGTGTTAGACACTGATGGAGACTGCTGATGCGATACTTAGAATATGGCTATGGACATTTTCTTTCTCCTTTCCTGTAGGCTGTGCAACTATGGAGATATTACATTTCAAAAATATTTGCTGCCATGAGAATATCTCTCTCTCTCCCCCTGTTCCTTTGGCAAACCAGAAGTGGCAGAAAGAAAATAGCTTGCTGGCAGTATAAGTGCTATCTTCATTTACAGAAGAAAAATTTGGAACATTTGTCACATGTAAAAGGCAACACTTAAAGGCAAATCAATGATGAGCTGAATTATGTTCTTAATTTAATTGATGTAAACCAGCAGAATCTCTGTTTGCTGTAATGAAGTTACTCCCTCTTTACACCAGAATGGTTGATTGCTGCCGTGGGTATTTAGGGTGCAGAGTGTAGATAAAGTAGCAGTCAGTGGTCTCTGCATCAGCCCAACATTTCTCTTTGGGACAGGGCACGTGGAAAACTGGCTAGTTTTGATTATAAGACTTCATCTACTAAATCATGGCAAAGGATTAGAACATGGCTATACTGCCTAGCAGCAGAGGGAAAAAAAAAAAAAAAAAAAAAAAAAAAAAAAAAAAAAAAAAAAAAAAAAAAAAAAAGAGCAATCATGCCAAAGTAAAGAGTAGTCACAACTTTTTAGTTTCTAACCCAAGGCTCAGCTTCTGCAACTGTCTCTTAAGCAGCCCTCTCTATTGTCAGAAAACCTGAATAAGCAACTGGGAGCAGCAGATTTTTTCAGTTTCTTCTATTTTAGTAAGGATATGATATAAACCCAGATACAAATAAAATGCCTCCAGAGGATATATTAATCCAAATGTTAATCTTAACTGGTTATAGTCAAGAA